>NC_133617.1:514926899-515226899 GCF_048593235.1 Sminthopsis crassicaudata
TGTAAAATTTTTTGACCTTTCCTTCGTAGCAGAGAAAAAGCCTAAATTATTATGGTATTACAAGATAACATGTTAAGGACCACACCTAAGTGTGAAGAAGCAGGTCAATTCTCTGAAAGCTCCCACAGCTGTGAATCATAACACACTTGAAGGAATTACAAATCAGCCTTTACTGACTCAGTTGTTGCTTGTGAATTGGGAATAAAATAAATTGGAGACAAGAGAGAAGAGAGAGGTCAGAGGATGCAACTGTCTCTCAGTCTCCTTGTATCATTATCATCCTCTCACATGGTCTGAATTAGATCCCCAGCAGACACTACCAGGTGGCTCCCATAACAAACATATATTGATATTATGCAATACTATCCATATATTTTATGCATTTGTAAGTTTCTAAGTGCTTTTCTCTGTCCCTGTCTTTGTTCATTGTCTACAACTTCTACAAAACTCTCCCCAAAATTCCCATTTAATTTCTTATGCCAACCTGCAATATATCAAAAAGTGATGGAACACTATTATTGTCTAAGTTTTCTTGTAACTCAATCAATGTTTCCTTTATAAGTTTTGATCCTAAGGCATTTGGAGTACATAAATTTATTATTATTGGTTAGTGTAATGTCTGGACTAGCTGTCTGGAGGATCTCTGGAAGAGCCTTGGTCTTAGGTGGAGGAGTAATGAAGACAGGAGAGCCACCAGGAGGATCTCTGTTTCTATCTCCATCTTTTGTGTCTCCTCTCTGTCTGTGTTGTGTCTGTGTCTGAGTCTGAGTCTGAATCTGAGATCAAGCTCAAGCTCTCCTCTCCAGTCCTCTCAGCCCTTAAATACCTCAGTCTGATTACTTCATTACATCACACTAAGTATATGCCAACTAGAGTGACAATATCATTATATCATACTAGAGTGATTACATCATTATATCACACTAAGTATATGTGAACTAGATTAATTCCCATTTCTTTCCTGCTTTATATTTAATTTTTCTCTTTTGTTCTCAGTCAAGTAGATTCACACTTCCTCTCTTGCTCTTCAACTTGTTCTGTTAATTCTTTTTTACATGTCATTTTTGGCATCCTTTCCAGAGAGGATTTCTTTCACTCTCTGTATTCATTTTTTCTTTCTATCTGATCTAGGCCCTCATGCTCTGGTTTAGCCTCTATAGATATTTATTTTCTCGCTATTTTCTGTATTTCTTATGAAACTATAAATTCTAAGCAATCCAATTCTGCGCTTTTCCTTTCTTAGCAGTTGCCTCTGCTTCTTAGAGAGTACCCAGAAGATTCCCCTTTTCCATTCATTGTGCTTTACTCCAAAAACACTTTCAATTTCTATATGGGGCAGGTGAGATACTTTGATGTATAAAGCAATTCATTTCAGAAACCACAAATTTCACAAACAAAAAAGGAGAAAATCCTTCAAATACAAAAGAAAATAAACCCAAATGACATACTCATTACTGCTCTGGTTTTGCAGCCTCCTTAGTTACTTCCTTTTCTCCATTTGTCTCGAAATCTCCTTCCTGGGTCCATCTTCCTCCTGGAGCCAGTTACTCCCAAGATATTGAAATCCCTCTGTCCCAAGGCAGAACAAGAAGTCTTTCCAAGCACCAAATATAAAAGTATTTGGTCCCCATCTCTCTTCATAGAAAAATCTCTCTTCGCCCATAGAAACCTTCATCAGTGGAACCACCTCCCACTACTAAAGTAAGACTTTTCTCCTTTTTTTCTCCCTTTTCAATCCTGTTCTTTAATTCCTCACCCATCACCCTGCAGATTCCTCCTCAGATAGCCAGAGTAACTTTCCCCTGATTGTTGACCCTGGATTTGTCTTATTCACATCACATATTCCCCTCTTCCCTTTTCATTCATTCTTCCATTTTTTGTTCTTCAATTATCTCCAACTCTTTATCTCTTCATTGGGGTTTTCTTGGCAGAGATATTGGAACAATTTGCCATTTCTGAGGCAAACAGAGGTAACTCACTTATTCAGGGTCACCCACCTACTAAGTATCTGATGCTGGATTTGAATTTGGATCTTCCTGTCCAAGCCCAATACTCGGTTCACTGTATCATCTAGCTTTTTATTTTGTAATGTAGTCCCACCAAAAAAAAAAAAAAAAAAAAAAGCATTTTCACTTATAGGGAGGGTATCACCAAGTTGTGTCTATAATGCCTCTTAACTATTACTTGTCTCCTATATTCACTCCTATCTCTTTGTGTATATTTAGGAAGAAATCTCTTATTGGTCTCTGCTCTGCTTGGTTGCTGCACTTATTCATCCCTCCTGAATTCCTATTATTTGGGATATTTAAGCAGCAAATAATATTTCAGGTCTAGTTTTCTTTTTTTCTTTCTTTTTTTAAATGTTTTTATGGGTTTTTTTTTAAATGTTTCAAAAGTGTTTTGTTTTGTTTTTTTAATTATTGAATGTCTATCATTTTAAACTCATGGTTGAGCTCAGATTTGTAAGTTAAGTCACTCTGGGCTGCATCCTGAGTTCCATTGCTTTTTGGAATTTATTATTCCATTCCCTCTTGTAGCTTCTAATGGGTGCAAAATAGTCTTATGTCATGTGGGTCTATTTTCTTTCATATTTGAAGGACTTTCTCCTTTTTTTGCTTGTGGAACTCGTGGTTTCTGAAATGAATTGCTAAATCTAACCATTATATAATCTTAGAGTTTGGAATCTTAAGGTTTTGTTTATTTGTTTTTCTGAAAGTTTCTTCTGTTTCAAATTATTTCTTTTTATTTCTAATTTATTTCTAAATTTAAAAAAAAATTTTCAATTGGCATTACATTCTCTATGTACTGAAATTCTGACTGCTTCCTTATATTATTTCCTGCATGACACTGTTAATTTTTTTTATCCTGTCATGTTCTTCTTTGGAATCTGTGATCCTTAGATTGTCTCTATGTAACCTTTCTTCAAGATCAGTAAGTTTTGCTGGCATAGTGAAAATATTTTCTTTAATGTTATTGTTTTATCTTTTCTTCTGTATTGTCCTTCACTTCAGTGTATTTACATTCCCAGTTAATGTTCTCTTTTTTGTTTCTTTTGTAAGATTTGACATTGCAAATTCCATTTTCTTTAGTCTCATTATTTTTGTTACACAAATCATAAATTCTGCTCTCATAATTCTCTTTTCTCTTTTAAACCACTCAAGATTAGCATATTGTGTTTCCTTGGTCTCAAATTCCATAGGGTTTTCTGCCTTCTCAAATGGGATCATTTTCCCTTTGTTTTGCAGCATTTATTCATAGATGACTTAGCCAGTTTTCTAGTTTTAAAGGCCATGTTTTTGTTTTCTTTAATTACTTATCTGCTTATGTTCAAGGTCTTTGGGTTTTCCTCTTCCTAATAGTTTTGGTAATTTGAATCTCTTGCTCCTCCTCCCCCTTGATTGTTAATTTTGTGACTGTCTAACTCACTTTTCTCTGTTGGGGGGTGACTCTCAAAATCTCTTCCTACACTATGCAATTCATAGTGCACTAGCCTAAGTCTCTACCCCAAATGACTTGTCTATGGACCGAACTGGGCCCAACCTTCAAGGTTGATGGAGTGGGACTTGGGGAAGGGAGGTGGCCACAACTTCACTCTCCTCCCCTCCCACACACTATATCCTGACCAGTTGTACTGCCCTGCTCCCTCTGTTCCTCAGTTCTCTGGCCAGGCACTGGCAATTCAGAGGCTGCTGTGCTGATGCTATGGGATTGATTTTTAGCATATGTGTTTCTGTGTCTCTAGAAGAAGGTAGAATCAGGTAGGGGAAAGGATGCAGTGTTGAGTTCTATTTCAAGGCCAGACATTTGTCCCTTTCTGCTGAAGAATGCTACTTGCTCCAGCACTAGCTGTGTGGCCCAGTGACTTTCCTTTATACAGAGCACTGCAAAGGTTCATTGGCTAAATCTCCAGGCCAGAGCAGGCTTCTCTAACCCAGAACCCAGATCTCCATGGTCCTAGAAAGAGAGAGAGATGATGGGTGAATGGCTGGGTTTTGTTGAGTCCCTGTGGATCAATAGCATAACAAGTGGAGGAGGGATATTGTGTGAGCTTGGGGTAGACATCAATTCATGGATTTATTTGTTGGTTTGTTTTTTAATTTTCTTTTGGATTCTAGGTATCCTAAATTAGAAGAAAACTGAAGCTTATCATTGGCACATAATTTCTGTTCTGGAGAAGTTTGCAAAATCTAGGGAATCAAAGAAAATATCAAGCTCTTTATCCTGTTTATCAATGGAATTCTCTAGTGCATGGCTCTCAAAGACTCAGAGCCCATTTACCTCTCCTAGTGAATATATGGCTACAGATAAACCATTATCTAATCCTTTCTCCGGAGTCCTTAGGTCACTCAGCCATAAAAAACTTGGTTTGAGGCAGTAAAAGGTATTGAACCATCCAAGAGGGGCTTGACTTCCTCCAAATTCTTTCCCCAAATTCCACTGTGATGGAATCAATCCAATCCAATCCAATAAACTATCTGGTGGCTCAGGAATGAATCTTTTTTTTTTTTTTCCCCTGAGGCTGGGGTTAAGTGACTTGCCCAGGGTCACACTCTAGGAAGTGTTAAGTGTCTGAGACCAGATTTGAACTCTGGTCCTCCTGACTTCAAGGCTGGTGCTCTATCCACTGAGCCACCTAGCTGCCCCAGAAATGAACCTTTCATAGACAAACTAACATTTTACAGAAGGCTAAACGATAGCATATAAAGAATATTCATCAAGAACAGAACATTGATTTATTTGAATGGGACCTCTTAGCTTCTTAATTGTTCCAAAGCACTATGAAAAACCACTTTGCCAAAAAAACACAAGGTGGGGTCATGAAGAGTTGGACATGACTGAATAACAATATCTAATCTGTAAATAGTTGTTGGCATGCTAGTACAACCGCCCCACCCTTTACTAGACTGCCTGCTCCTTTTCAGCATAAAGGATTTATTTTTAAATTTTAATTTTCTTTGCATCCTCAATGAATAGCATAGCACTTGGCATCTAATAGGTGCTTAATAAAGGCTACTTGGTTAACTGACTTAGACTACACTAATTTCACTGGAATTTAGAACACATGAGTAGTAATTTGAGATGAGGAAATTAAAGGGATTAGAAGAGCAAGAGTGAAGCACACTGATTCCAATTGTGGAGCTAGATCAGTTCCCTTTCTATCCAATTATGGGACCAACTCAGTTTCTGTTTTGTGAGAAAACTTCATGCAGCGAGAATTTTGGGGAAACTTTATTGCATTATTTGAACTTCAGCCTCTGTGACTGGGAAGTTGGACTACCTCTACCTACTGCTTAGAGGTCCTTAACTAAGAACTGGATTTTGCTGACTAGAAAACACAGCAGATCCAAAGATTGACAGAAAAAAAGTTTTCTCAGAATTATAAATCTTTTTTTAATCCCCCCCCCTTTTTTTTTTTTTGCTGAGGCCATTGAGGATAAGTGACTTGCCCAGGGTCTCCCAGCTAGGAAGTGTCTGAAATCAGATTGAACTCAGGTCCTCCTAATTTCAGAGCTGGTACTCTATCCACTGCCACCTAGCTGCCCTCAGAATTATACATATTAAATCCTGCATATGTTTTATTTGAAAATCAGTCACAAGTTAATGTTTTCATGTTCCTTTAATTGAATATAGACACTTGGGGGAATTAAGACAATTCTTGTTCTAACTTCAGGGACCTTCATCTATTTGATTTCTCCCTCTTAATTTGCAAAACCCCTAATCTTCTCCAATTAGAAATTAAATTATCTAATTTTATATCTTAGTTAATTTTCTTTTAGTTATTTGGTATTATTGGATGAATCATTTTTAATGCATAAAAGTCTATCTTCCCCTAAATTCAGGAATCCATAGCTGCAGCAGGGGAACCTAGAATTGATTTGTTAAGCAATTGGCATACATTGGTTAATAAATTCTTATGGTTGAAGTTCAAACCTCACTATTTCCTCAATCATTTCATCCTTCACCTACCACAGAGATAAGATTGACCTCCTATTAGATTGTGGGAGCACCTAAAATGCCAGATAAAATGGAATTGAATTGAAAAAAATAATAAATTGAGAGACTGATGAATCAGCTCATATATAGATGTAACGTGCTCTCCTGGCAGTTACAATTACTAGTCTGTCCTAGACCCACCAGAGTACCTTTGACCACTGTGCTTAGCAGTGTGAACTCTACCCGGCTCGCCTCCTCTGAGGCCTTCAAAGGCCTCTGGCCACAATCTCTTGAATCTATAGCTTAATAACCGGTAGCGCACTCAAGAACAGCCACGTGTAATCTTAAAAGCCTTTATTATACATACTCACATAATGCCCTAACTGATGCCCTGACTTGTTGGTTCCCGAGTGAACACCTGGTCAGAAGACCCACACGTTCACTACCAAAATCCTTACCTCTTTTGGCTATCCATCTTGGCTTGGCCACCCAGGCTAGGGAGCCAGGGTGAAGAACGCCAGGTTAAAGAGAGCGACTGCTGCCTGCAGTGGGCTTACATAGGGCCTGTGAGGTCACACACACAGCCAATCAGCGAGAGAGTCACCCATTACGAAGCTATCTCAATATGGCCAGGATCCCACCCAAGGGCAGTCCTAATATCCACAGAAATTACTTCCGGACCACTCAATCTCCCGATTTTCTGTGGCGCCCATTTAAAGGCCCCTTACATATAGAAGAGTATCACTTTGAGCATGTCAATTGTGCTCTCTGGGGAAGAAAATGTTTCCTTATTTATTAAATAAGGAGGTTGGAATTGATCATCTTTAAATTTTCTTTTAGACTAAAAAAAAAAATTTATGAAAAATAGTATTTCCTAAGTAATTGGGAATCAACAAAATTTGAGCAGAAAAATCTATGACTAGAGCAGAGGGGAAATTATGAATAATGACAATGGGACCAGTAAAGAGAGAATAATGGGAAAATATTGCAGATGCCATTAGTAGGATTAAACTGACAAGATGCTGAAGATGAGAGAGGGGAAAAAAATCAAAGATTATACTTTATACTCAGATTTTGGATGTAAAATGCTGGGTTAATGACAATGACAGAAATAAGTCAAAATGACAGAGTTTTGAAGAAGAGTTTTGAACAGGAATTTGAAGTGGTTTTAGATACAATGATTAATGTAATTGCCTCCTAACTGGTACAATTGTTTCCAATTTCTTTTTTCTATCTTTATTATTCTTGAAAACTATTTATTTCTTTTCTATTTTTTTTAATCTATTTGCCACATAGCTGCCAATCCTATATTTCTAAAGTGCGTATCTACCCACGTCAAAAAAGTTAATATTATGGCATTATTTTGATAACTAATAATTGTGTGTGAATACCCTTTCCCTTCTTTTTCTGTTGAGAACCATCTCCTGGAAAGGTCAGTTACGGTGTCTGAAGGACTGAGATTACTACTAGACCCCAAGACACATACATGCTTGTTAACTAGTTGGGTTGAACTCACCTCTACCTCTAAGAATTCCAAATTCCCTTCGATGCGGATCTCATCTAATACCTGATCCTGATCTTCCTATTGTTAGTGTTCTCTATACCTATATACCTGACATTCTTTCAAAATTGCTTTATATGCATTCACTTTGTATATATTTTGAACTTATCTTCCCACATGTTCATACCTCCCCCCACTAAATCCCATCTCATTAAATGTCAGATCTTTCAAGTCAAAGTAAACCTAATTTTTGTCTGTCTAAGAATCCCCAGCATATGATACAGGGTCGTTGGTCACAGGTTTCCCAATCCCTCTTAATGCTAGTGCCTGTGCTTTGTTGATTATTTTCAATTTATCCTACAAATAGCTTGAAAAACATAACTGCATGTTGTTTCTACCATCATACAAAAAACTCTCTGAAAGCAGGAACTGTTTCTTATCTTTGCATCCTCAGCTTTTATGATGACTTACATAGTATACTTAATGAATGTTAGCTGACTTGATTCACTCAAGAGTCCTTTGATCTCCAAAAAATCTTTATTTGATCTGTCCATTCCTGCTAGCTATTATTCTATATCATCTTGACCCTTTCAGGGCTAAACTTGAAAAGTTCATCTATAATTGCTGCCTCTACTTCCTTTCCTCTTACTCTCTTCATTTTTTGCAATTTGGAATTTGACATGATCATTCAACTGAAATTGTTCTCTCTAAAGCTGATGGGGTGAACAGCCTCTAGTAAAAGGTCCATGAGTTGTTAGATCTCATCAAAATTACTAATGAATTGTTAATTACTAAATTTTTAAAGCTATTTTTCTTAGTTCTTTTCTTCCTTATCCCATTTGCAGCCTTTGCCACTCTTAATTACTGTCATCATTCATATTCTCCTCTCTTAGGTTTTAGTGTCATTTCCTTCTCATTTTTTGCTTACTTGTTTGACCATTTTTTGCCAGTCTCCTTTGTTGGTCACTTATTAAGAGTATCCCCAAAGTTCTATCATGGACCCTTTATTCTTCTTTCAATATATATAATTTCACTTGGGGATTTCATCACTTCCCATGATTTCAATTATCATCTCTCTGCTGATTCTCATATCTATTTATTTCAGCAATGGCATATTCTTGGGGAAAACACATGAGGTTGCAAGTGCTAGGAAAATTAAACTACTGCAAAATTTTCTCCCTCTGTGTCCCCCTCTCTCCTCCCCAAGACAAGAAGCAATCCAATATAGGTTAGACATGTGCAATTCCTAGAACTGATTTGTTAAGCAGTTGGCATGCATTAGTTAATAGTTCATATGGTTGAAGCTCAAACCTCAGAGTTTCTTCAGTCATTTCATTTTCCACCCAACATAGAGATAAAATTGATGAGCTCTTTAGATTGTGGGGAGTCTTGAATGCCAGAGGAAGTGGAATCCAATGGAAAAACAATACATTGAAAGACTCAGAAGACTTAGCTCCTATATTGAATAGTGTCACCTTGTTGAGAGTAAGTTATTTGTGCCCTCGGGGGAAGAAGATAAGTTTCCTTATCTATTAAATTTCTCAGACACAGCCACCACCCAGATATAGATCCTTAAAATCTCATTTAGATTTTTTTTCAATGGCTTTTTGGTTGCTTTTCTAGCCTCTGTGTTCTCCCTACTCTAATCCATTTTCCACTGGAATAGATTTTCTTAAAATGTGGATCTGACCTTTATCCCACTCTTTAGTTAACTCGGTGATTCCCCATTATTCCAAGAAGTAGAAACAAAATGCTTCAACCCTTGGCCTCTGACTCCCTTTTCAGATCATATGCTTGTGATGCACTGGGACCCTTGTAATTTCTCAAGTCTCACATTCCATCTCCTTTGCATTTTTACTGGCTGTCTCCTGAGTCTGATGATGAGTCTGGTGCCAGGCAGCAAAAAGATAAGAAATAATTGAGAAGAAAGAAAATATATGGCCTTCTTAAGGAGTTTAGCTGCAAAAGGGAAAACAGATATTGAAGAATAGCTAGGAGGAATTATATTTTTGAGGATAAAGGAGACACGGGCACTTATGTAATCAATAGGAGAAGCAGCCAATAGATAGTTAGAGAAGAGAGATCTGTGCCATCCATGTAAAGCTCCCAGTACAAAAATGTGGTTTTCTCACCTCCAAGCTTTTGTCTACTTTTTCTTACTAGAATACGGTCCCAATTGTATTGTCAGTTGACTCAATTCCAATGTCATCTCTACAAGGAAGCCTGACTCTGACTCAACCCTACACCCAAACTCCATCTCACCAAGTGGTCAATTTGCTATAATAGCGCATATTTTTTCTGTCCATATTTAATCATGCCCCTCCACAGTTAAGTTCCTTGGTAATCAGATCTGAATCTTCTAAATCTCCTGGCTCAGCCTTCATACTGGAAAGCTCAAAATTTAGAATGAAAGCGCCTGGATTTGAATGCCATTTGCTGCTTGACCTTGGACATGAGTCCCGATTTTTTCATCTATAAAATGCAAAGCTGGAAGATCACGTGCAGTTTTAACTCTAAGACTCTCTAAATGTTGAAATGAATTAGCAAAGATATAAAAATGTTTACTCCAGGTCATTTCCGCCAAGCCATTTATCTAAGTCGTGTATGGTGACTTGACTATTTCTTCCTTACTCCCCACTCATTTCCCAACTCAAAACCCAAGCCCAACAAAGGAAATTTCAGAGAAGTTCTGATCCTTTTCACCTTTCCACGAGGAAAATAAATCAGCTTCCTTATGGCCAAATTCCTTCTTTACCCTCTCCCCGGCCCCATTTCGTCTCCATTTTTAAGGCAACATCAAAGTCCGACAGGTGGGCCATGGAGGAATCACTACACTTTTATTTTTATCGATCTATCGAAAGATCTTCTATTTTGGGTGAGATCTTTTGATTCCCTCATCAAATGCACTGAAGTGAGGCAGAGTTGCCCTAATTTAACCTCACTCTCTCTTCCAGGTACCACAGTCCAGAAGGCTGGTGATGGCGGGAGACACAGAGGATGACCGTGGTGTCTGAAGTCTTAGCGTTCCACACACCAGCTTTACATGCCTTCAGGGCACTATTCTCCTCCGCCCATTCCGCAGAAGAAGTCTTTTTACTAGTTTGCGGTAGACACTCCCCTAACCCACTGAGGGGTTGAGACGGAGGAGTCGCAGCTCCAGCCACGCAGTCTCTGACCTACTAGTGGTCCCTTCGTCCCGACCGAGCCAATGGCTGCGATGGGAGGTGGGACTGGGCAGGCCCAGCCCGAGACACTGTTATAAAGGAATTGGAGACCCGGAGCGAGCATTCGCCCACCGGACCTTCAAGTTTCCTTAGAGGTCGAGTTCTCCCTAGTCCGGCTGCAGCTGAGACTCCCAGGTGAGGAGTCGTTTAGGCGCAGTTCCCTGGTTGGGGAAGGGGGAAATACGTCCGGGGGCTGGGAAAGCGGCAAACTCCTGTGACTCCGGGCACGTCCTGATGGGGGAGGAGATCGGGAAGGAAGGAAGGAGCGAGGCTGGGCTTGGGAAGAGGAGTGGCTGGGGAGGGTTTATTATTGCGGTTTCTGCTGGCATTTATGGGTGGGTGGGCAAAGCTTAGTCCAGGATGTGTGTGGTGAGTTCTGCCTGAACAAGGGGATGGGGGTGCGGTTGAGTCTTAAGGCGATGTGACCGTACCCGAACCTCTGTAAAATAGGGACAAATTAATAGCCTCTGCTTTCTGGGAAGGTTATGGAGAAAATTCCAATTCCGATAGTGGGATCATCTATAAACCTCAGCAGACTTCTACTAGCGCACGTCTCCACAAGGAAAAAAATTTGTGAGCACTCTTGACCAATGTATCTTCATTTATTTTTATCAATTCTATCATGCGCTACCGTGCTAATAAAACAAATAGAAGGTTTGTTTTTTAAGTATTCGATAAAATGAAATAATGCATTACTAGGTGCAATAGAATCGATTGAATATATTGGAGATAAGAGCGAAATGGTCGCGTTAGGATGATTTTGGCTGTTGTGTGAGGATAAAATGGAGGAAGACTTGGGGCAAGGAGATCTGTTGGAAGTGTATACTGCAAAAGTTCGTTGGAGAAGCGACTGGGGACTGAACTAGGCTGTTGTGGAAACAAATGAGAAAAATGCTTTGGCTCCTGATTGAATATGTGGAGTGAGGGGAAGGTGAAGGTGATAACTGAGATTAAGAACTTTGGAAGGATGCTGGGTATCCTTGACAATAACTAATGTATTTTAATTAGCACATGGAAAAGGGATGGATGGGTTGGAGAAGAGGGATAATAAATCTGCAGATCCCATACACAGTTGCCTTATCCTGTGGAACTCACGGAAAAAGAGATCTTACTAGTCACTACTCCAGCTACAATTCCCTCTCTTTTATTTTCCCAATGGCTGCTGCTTGGTAGTAGTTTTATAATAGCTACCTGTCGTTAGGGGAGATTGGGAATATGAGGGAGAAAGCTAAGTAGGAGATTACTTATTGGTGTATGAGACAAGTTTTCTAGGTTGACTGTCAGGGAGAGGGATATGGTCTAACCTCAGGTTCTGAGTGATTAACAAAAATGTTAATTAAAAAAAAAAGTAGCATATTAAGATTTGCAAAGAACCTTACTTGTTTTATTCTTACCACAACCTTGTGAGGTAGGTACTGTTATTATCCCTATTTTCCAGACTCAGGCTGAGGCTAAGAATGATTAAAGAATTTGCCTATAGTCCCAACCGGATGTTCCTGACCTTAAAATTAGCATTATTCATTCTGCCATCTAATTGCCTCTAATCCACTATGGTCAGACCTTGGCTTCCATTTGGGATTTACTGTCCTAAATTTTCAATTTTTAAAAACAATTACTATTGAACTGGGTGTCAATTTTTATTATTTGTACCCATTAATGTTGGCAGTTGTAGTTTTTGTATGTATGTCTAAACTTCCTGAAAAATTCTAGATCAGCATTATCTCTCCTGTATTGTATGTACCCCACCCCACTCAATGTGCTTAACATATAAATACATGTTGTATGAATATTTGGTGAAATGAATGATTTTTTTTTAATTACACACAATTTGTATCTTTTTTCCCCTTCAAGGTTTGAAGCATGAATTTCTACCTGTGTTTAGTTTCCCTATGCTTGGGAATAGTAGCTGCTGTTCCAAAAGTTGACCGGACTTTAGATGCTCAGTGGTACCAATGGAAAGCACAACATAAAAGGGCTTATAGAGAGGTAACCTTTAAGCTACTCCCTCCCCCCAACTTTATTGAACAAAACATGTCCAAAGTGCACTAATGAAATGGCCTTTTCCCAGAAGCCAACTATTGCCCAGACAAGAGCTTAGTTTGCCCCAAGACAGCCACTTTTCCCAGGGGGTAGGAATGTCTATAGCATCAGAACTTGGAAACCTTTCTGACATGTCAATATTTGGATATGATCACCATCCCAACTGTGTGCTAATTTCTTTACTGACAGTGAATTTAATCTGAGGATAATTGAATTTGTAATAATAGAAGCAGAATCTCATTGAACCTTAATTTTTGTATTTGCTTCCAGAATGAAGATGATTGGAGGAGAGCAACATGGGAGAAGAATTTGAGAAGGATTGAAATGCACAATCTGGAGTACAGTGCTGGCAAACACAGTTTCCAGATGAAAATGAACAAGTTTGGTGATATGGTGGGTGTATTATAACACTCTGATGTCGATACTGAGCAGGCCATTATCTTTTGCTACCAGTATACTTATTTTAGATCACCTTTCTTTTCATTTTAGACCAATGAAGAATTCAGACAAGTGATGAATGGCTTTTCAACAAAAGTTCAAAGGAGGACTAAAGGAAAGCTGTTTCGTGAACCTTTCTTGGTACAGATCCCTAAAGCTGTAGACTGGAGAAACAAAGGCTATGTAACTCCTGTTAAGAATCAGGTATAACCTTCGGAATCTAATACTTAATGTGCAACAAGAAAATGGTATTTACACACATATTGTATCTAGGTTATACTGTAACATATGTAAAATGTATAGGATTGCCTGGCATCAAGGGGAGGGAGTAGAGGGAGAGAGGGGATAATTTGGAAAAATGAATACAAAGGATAATGTTTAAAAAAATTACTTATGCATATATACTGTCAAAAAAATTATAAATAAATTAAAAAAAAAATCAGGTATAAAAAGTTGCTTAGTTTGATTCATAAAGAACTCAGATAAAAGTCACTGAAGCTTTTGAGTGATAACAGCCTCTTAAATAATGACCCCAGATCACATCTGATTTCCCTTTCATATTCAAAATTGTTTAGATCTGTCTTTAAAAGATGATTAATATTTATCTTGTAAACTAACCAAGGTTTTCTTTTGACTTTTCCAGGGTTCATGTGGTTCTTGTTGGGCATTTAGCGCAACTGGTTCCCTTGAAGGCCAGTGGTTCCGTAAAACAGGAAAACTTGTTTCACTTAGTGAACAGAATTTGGTTGACTGCTCTACAGAGCAAGGCAACTCAGGCTGTCAGGGTGGCTTGATGGATAATGCCTTTGAATATGTGAAGAAAAATGGAGGAATTGATACAGAAGAATCCTATCCCTATATTGGAGTGGTAAATAAATTTTTTAAATTTCCCCATCATTTTGGTTTAGCTATATTTAAAAGGAGAATCTCAGTTTGGGGGATGGGAGTTGAGGAGGCCTGAAGAGACCTACCACTGAATCTGAAGCATTAACAATTAAAATTATACACCTTGACTGTATACAATTATTGGGAAATCTTTTTGAATAAGAGCCTTAGGAAATATGTCTACTACATCTTCAATTTACAATGACTTCAAAATCACAACCACAGTAATCAGTGGCAAAATCTGGATTTAAACTCCAGTACCTTGAACCTAAATCCATTCTTGTCTT
The DNA here is from genome assembly GCF_048593235.1 of Sminthopsis crassicaudata. Lineage (NCBI taxonomy): Eukaryota > Metazoa > Chordata > Mammalia > Dasyuromorphia > Dasyuridae > Sminthopsis > Sminthopsis crassicaudata. Next base: position 514,941,209 of record NC_133617.1, read on the forward strand.
TGGTGCCCTGACAAATAGTATCCACAACTGCTTTCTTAGTTGCATAATAGCTAGCTGCTACTGAGAAATGGAGAACTAAATTCAAAACTACATCTCCCTGAGTTATGCTAAAATTAGTAAACTTTTAATAATTATTAATTGATTAGAATTCATACAGATACAGGACTTAGTAGTGATGTGTAGGAATGTTACCAGCCCTTGGATTCACTCTGCTGCTTTTCAATATGTACTTTCAGACACATTCTGGAGTCTTCTTGAGCTCTTTCTCTAATAAATGGACTGGTAGAACATTGAAACCAGACTTTATGATTCATTTTAACAGGATGACACCTGTCAGTATCAGCCACAATATTCTGGTGCTAATGTCACTGGATATGTGGACATCCCTTCTCAGAGGGAACAGGCTCTCCAAAAGGCCGTGGTAACTGTGGGTCCTATTTCTGTTGCTATTGATGCAGCACATTCTTCCTTCCAGTTCTATCACTCTGGTAAGCATTTGTTCTTCATTATTTCTGTAACGATACACTTAAAACCATATTATTGTCATTTCTTAATCGCAAGATAACATTTCACTTTTTATATTAGGTGTCTATTATGAACCAGAATGTAGTAGTGAAGAATTAGATCATGGCGTGCTGGTTGTGGGCTATGGTGTTGAGGCAGAAAATGGCAAGAAATACTGGATTGTCAAAAACAGGTAAACCCAATTTTTTACCTGCAATGTCATTGACATGTTTGTTGCCAATTTTGGGTTACTTCATTTTGAAGAAGGGTGGAATTCCTAGGATCCTGTGAAATGGAGAAGGGATAACTATGTGTGGAAAAGTCCACTTTTTAGGATCAAAAGTGGAGAGTTGCCCAGTGGTTCATACTTTCCATGATCACTAATGAGTAGATAATATAAAAGAGTCCTGTTGGGCTAGTTTGTTGGACTGTTCTAATACTATTGTTTATTATCAGACTGACCCACAAGATCCAGTAGGAAAAATAAGTGCTTATTATAGAGTGAGTACTTGTCATAAATAGGGCATCTGGTTGTCACAGTGGATTCATTGTTGGCCCTGCAATCGGAAAGACCTGAGTTCATATTTGACCTCAGACACCTAATAGCTGTGTAACCTTGGGCAAGTCAGTTATCTCCATTTGACTTAGTTTCCTCATCTGTAAAATGATCTGGAGAAGAAAATAGCAAACTACTTCAGTATTATTACCAAGAAAACCTCAAATGGGATCATGAAGAGTCTGACACAGCTATAACAAAATGATCACCAGCAATTTTCATTGCATTCTAAGAAGTCCATCCATTTCGTTGTCTAAATTTTGTCATAATAGATGTCAGAATGCTGTACATCCCTAAAAGAAAAATGTATTTTCAGATGGTGTTCTAAAACTTAATACTTATCTTTCTTTTCAGCTGGGGTGAGGAGTGGGGAAACAAGGGGTACGTTTTAATGGCCAGGGACCACAACAACCACTGTGGAATAGCAACAGCAGCCAGCTATCCTGAAGTGTAAGGTGATTGAAGGAGGATTGCTTCACAGAGGGATGTGACCTGACCTGTATCTTTGAATATAAAACACTTTAATCACCAAGTATTCAAGTCGCAATTTCATTTTTTGGTGATATTTTTATATTTGTGAAATGTAAACACTACTTTGTTATAAATAGCTTATATTGCTTAATTCAAAGATTTATAAATTTTCATTTTACAATTGTATGTATAAAGTTTTACCTTTTAAAATAAACCTTAATTCATTATTTGGGAGAACTGATTTCCTTCAACATGACCAATTTTGGAATGGGACAAAAGAGTTAGGTTTCTGGTTTTGTTTGGTCAGTGGCTACAAATAATTTTTCAGACTGAATCCATATTTTGTATCTTATTACATATTGTTTTAAATGTAAATCATTAAGTTTGGGTGTGGCTCTGGTATTGCTTTAGTCTCTTGAAAAAGCAAAACATGGGAAATAATCCAATCTTTCAGGAGCCATTAGCAATCAATGTATAGTTTTTGTTTTGGATTTGGAATCAGGAGAACCTGAACTCTAATCCAGCCTCAAGATAGTAGTTGTGTGTCCTTCAGCAAGTCATTTAATCCTGTTTGCCTCAGTTTCCTCATGTAGAAAAAAGTGATCTGGAGAAGGAAATGGCAAACCACTCTTTGCCAAGAAAACCCCAAATGGGTCACAGAATAGGACAGGACTAAAATGGCTAACACCCTATGAGCTAAGTGCTATTATCCCCATTTTATAAAAGGTTGATTGGTTATCCTTGAAGAGGACCAGAATGACACCACTATGTTAGAGTCAAGTTAGTATGGAGGCCAAGTGGGGATAAATAAATGACTAAGTTTAATGTAATCAGAATCATTCATTTTGCATTTCATAATGCTCTCTAGTTCTCTGGCCATAAATTCTTCCCTTCTGCAGAATGAAAAGTAGAATATCCCTTGTTCTCCCGATTTACTTATAGTATCATCCTTTGTTCCATTTCTACCTTATCTTGGTAAAGGGTGTTAGCTGTTGATCAATGCCTAGTTTCTACTGTTAAGCAAATGATTATTGCAAAATTTGAACAGAATATTGATGGAAGAGCCATGATCTAAAAAAAGGAGCTGTGAAGTAGTTTGGCTTCTGTTTCATATGCTTTTTCCTTTCTTGGACATCTAGATAGAATGAAGAAAAAATATTGGGAAGCTGAATGGGGAGGGAGAATTCTCCTTTATCCTGGACAAATGATTTGTTGCAGAAGCATATAATGACTTAAGGGGAAAATTTCTAGCTGTTGGGATTTTTTTGTTTGCTTTTTTTTTTGGTTATTTTTTGTTTTGTATTTTTCCTTTTATGCTCACCCATATGTGACACTAGAAAGCAGGTGATGGCTGCTCAATAACAATGGCTTTATAACGATGGAAACTTTTACATGATGACTTAAGACTTTGCGTGGTTCAAGGAAGGACCCTAGAACTAGCAAAGGTCAGATTTCATTGGCCAAAGTCAGCTGAAAATGTTTTTCCACTGTGTGAGACTTGTGCTTGCCATACAGAAAGAAAAATACTTCCAACTCCTATGGCACATTTGGAGGACATAAGAACCAGCAGACATTTGGAACTTGTATTTTGTCAGAGTCTCTGGAGGTTGACAATAAAACTTAAGATATATATTGGGAGTGACTAACCATTTTGTAAGGTATACACAGACAGCCATTCAGTAATAAAAAAAAACTTTCATAATTCCTAAAGTATTTTCTCTGTGTAAAAATCCTTCTTGCCAATACCCACTCATACTAAAGGAGAGTCTTTGAAAATGCATGCCTGCCACTAAAAGATGTTAGATCTGACCAGTATAGGAATAGAGAAATAATACCTTACCACTATGAAGGGGACATGCAAAATGAACATTTTAACTGCACAAGAATACTGATACAAGAATAAAAATGTCAGCAAAGTCAACATATGACTTTTTCAGTACATGGGCAAGATCTCACTAGGAATGATGCCATTATTTTTATTCCCTATATTGTGAATTTGAAACATGTCTCCCTATTGGCTTGTGCCCAGGAATCTTTGAGAAAGGAGAAATTGCACACACTCACAACCAGTACATCTATAAGCTGAGAGAAAAGTTAATTCAGTCTTAGCACTTTGCTACAACTTCAGTCCAGAAGAACACTGAAAGAAATAAGTAATTGTATGATGCTCAAATGTGTTTTCAACACATTCAACAAGTAACAATTTTTTGCTGAGAAATCTTTTGTCTATGGGACAAAGAAGATGGTATTAGTAGATGTGAAACCATTCCAAAACTAGGTTTGGAGAGCCTAGGCACATAAGATAGTCCCAAAGACTTCCAGGAGCCCTACGAAGGCAATTCACTGAAACCCTTTATTGCCAATAGGTGAGTTATTTGTATTTCCCTGATGATCAGATATATCAGGCGATGGACAGCAGGCTCTAAGTGAAAGAGACTGGCTACCAATCATTAAAAAGCTCTGCCCTAGTCATCAGTTCCAGTGATGGAAGTGGACAGAATCTAGAAAACATCACTTTTTCTGATGTCAGCTCCAGAGACTTAATAATACACACACCCTGCCTAGCAGTAACACTGCTACCTAGCTTCATTCCATTACAAGTTCAAGTTTAGTCAGTCTACAAGCATTTATTAAATACTAACTCTGTTGGCCACTGTACTATTGGGGAGACCAAAATATAATCCTTCTGAAAAATCTCGCATTCTAATGAGGAAGAAAACATGCACATATTGCTTGTACATTCTGAAAATTGAGTAGATTCAGGAATTGGGAAGGCAGTGCATTTGAGGGAGGCTCTATGTATGTTGAAGTTCCCGTTATGAGAGCAGGAGCTGAGGTAAAAAGATGAGCCAGGTAAAAACCCAAGGAAGAAAGTATCCTATAGGATCAATAGATAGTGGCCATCTGGGTTTGAGTGGATGACAAACTTGAATACCATGAATCTCAAAGGAAAGGATGATAAATGGTGGTGGTAGAGGAAGAATCTGGAAATAGCAAGGGAGTACAAAGAATATTCCAACTTCCTCATCACTACCAGTGAGTCAGAAGGTATTGAATTTGTCACCAGTACTGGAAAGGGTAGCCAGGGAGGCAATTTCCTCAGGAGAAACCAAGGAAAAATTGAATGCTAATGATGATAGAAAGGAAAAGTTTAAAGATGAAAGCAAGTATGTTTATCAGGCAGGTTTTTATTTTCCGAGAATAGTGGAAAGGATGGGCAAATCTGGAGCATGACACCACGATGGTAAAGTTAAGATGAAAGAGAGAGTATCTATGGTTAGGGAAGTCTAAGGAGGGAGGGAAGTGATTAGATTGATATATATATAATATAATAATAATGTCTAGAGATAGGGAGGACTATAGATTTAATGAAGACTATGATCGGTCTAAATTAAATATAGGATATAATACATGCACAAGTCACAGCAGTACATGCATATCCATAACATCAACTAGCTTCTGTATAGTGGCAGACAGGTCAACAAGTCACAGAATATTTAGCATTATTTATCCAGTGATCACACAATGATGTCCCAGAGGAATCTGGAGAAGTACTTATACATGTAACCAGATGATGTTGCTAATGGTTACCCATGTAAAATGTACCTTGAATATAATTAGATAGATTAATTTATGTGTAATTATTATATGTAAATTGTTTTTGTTTCATTTTTAATGTTTATTTGCTTTTGTTATTTTTTAATCTGTATTGTAGCTAATTTGTTAGCTATGAATAGTTTTGCTATGTATACATATGGATATATAAAATTATATACCTTGTTATTTCTGAATATTTTATTTTATAAATACAGTGATATTCTTTTAATTTTCTTTCAGATTATATATATTTCCTAGTGTTATATGGATATGCAAGTCCCAGTGGGACTTGTACATATTTTATATTGTATATGTCATATAGACTTTTAGTCACTGAATCAGCTTATCAAATAATGCTTTACCTAGTGTTGTATCTATTGCATGTAATACACACACACACATATACATGCACATATGATTTGCTCTGGATAGAATGCTAAAATGCCCTAGACCAGGAACACAAGTAAAATCATCCTTGTTCTATTAAGTGCTGAGGTTTGTTTGAGGTGGTGGTATGTTAATTCCAAGTTCCAAGTGTCTCATAGCTGATTTTGAACGGAACTGTGAAATTCTAAACCCCAGAGAGAAATATCATTATTTTTTGAGACAGAATTTGCAAACAGAGAAGAAAGGCTTCCAGGGAATGACAATAATTGGACATCCGGGAAGTAACAGTGAGATATCCTTTAGTCTGGAAGGTAAGGTTAGCAAGATTTTAGTGAAAGAAAAGTTCAAATCAGGTCTGCAGAGGAGTAAGGGAGTGCTTTGAAAGGAGACTAATGCTAGTGGGTGTTGATAAATTTAGAACTCTCTCCTGCTTAGGCTACTAACACTTTACAGAAGAGGGTGTTTAACTGGAATGCACTTGCTGCTCTTGCTGATCACTTTTTTCTTTTTAAAATTTTCCCCAGTTACACATAAAAATAATTTTTTTTGGTTATACAAATATGTTCATTTTCTTTTTTCATTTTCCTTCTGAATCATGTTGGGAAAGAAGAAGTAGGACAAAAAGGAAAACCATGAGAGAAAAAAAAAAAAAACAGAAGAAAAAGAAAAAAAAGTGAACATAGCATGTATTGATTTATAGTTAGTCTCCATAGTTCTCAGTCTGGATGTGGGTAGCATTTTCTACCCAAAGTTTATTGGGATTACCTTGGAATATTAAACCGCTGAGAAGAACCAAGTTTTTCATAGTTGATCATCATACATTCTTGCTGGTATTGTGTACAATGTATTCCTGGTTCTGCTCGTTACACTCAACATCAGTTCATGTAAATCTTTCCTTTCTAAAATCAGCTTGTTTGTCATTTTTTATAGAATAATAAATAGTACATTACTTTCATATACCATAACTGATTCAGCCATTCCCCAGCTGATGGGCATCTAACTCATTTTCCAATTCTTTGCCACCACAAAAAGCTGCTACAAACATTTTTGCACATGCGGGACCTTTTTCCTTTTTTATGATTTCTTTGGGATAAAGACTCAGTGATGACACTGCTGCTGCACAGTTTTATAATTCTTTGGGCATAGTTCCAAATTGCTTTCCAGAATGGTTGGATCTGGTCACTTCCTGAAATTAGCAGAGAGATAACAAGCATTTCATTTCCTCCCTGTTTCCCCTATGTCTGCAGCTGGCAAACACCTTTTTTAACCTGATTTATTTCATTATATTATTTCTAATTCTTGATTTTGAATCATTGTAATTGTGATGACTCATCTTTTTATTAATTGTATATAGAATATTGCAATAAAGGAAGTCAGTGAATAGTTTGGAATAAACAGAATTAAATAGGACAGAGACTTCTTCCTTGATCTAAAATAATGCTGACTAAGGAGATTCTGAGTTGTCATAATGATACTATGGCTTGGGGATTTTAAAGAATAAATAGCTCTTATAAGCTCCTAAATTGCATAGATAGAAAAACTACGATTTTGGACTATTTCCACCCAAACTTCCGGATCATAAGTAAGCAAGACTCATGTGACATAGAAAACTGAGCATTTCAGTGAAGCTTTTGGACTCTGGAATGAGGAATGGACAGAGAGGAAGGAAAGGGGATAAGCATTTATATAGTAGTTACTATGTACTAGGAACTATGCTAGGCACTTTTACAAATATTACTTCATTTGATCTTCAAAATGACTTGTGAAGGTACCATTATTATCTCCCTTTTCCAGTTGAGAAAACTGAGGTAAAAAAAAAAAAGATTAAGTGACTTGCCCAGAATTGTACAACTAGTTAATGTCTAAGACCAGACTGGAATACAGGTCTTTCTTACTCCAAGCCAAGTGTTCTATCTACTGGATCACCATTATTAGTTCTCCAACATTAAGGTGGAGCTGCTAAGTGGCATCCTGAATTAAGTGCTGAGCTTGGAATTAGGAAGATTCATCTTCCTGAATTCTAATCTGGTCTCAGGCAGTTATTAGCTGTGTCATTTAAGCAAGTCATTTAACCTTGTTCGTCTTAGTTTACTCAAGATGAAGAAGGAAATAACAAATCACCCCAATATCTTTGCCAAGAAAACCCCAAATGGGTTCAAAGGGAATTGGATACAACTGGAATTGAACAACAATTTGAATACAATTGAACAACAATGACCTGATGATCAATGAGATCAGAGGTGCAAAGACAAGAGAAATATGAGGGGATTTAAGTGGCCCGAGTAAGTAGAATCTGGGCTTAGTGTTCAAATCTGGCCTCAGACACTTAGTTGCTGTGTGACCTTGAATAAGATAATTAAACCTTTTTCTCACAATAGTCCTGGTTCAGGTGAGTCAAGGATAAGGAGTTGTGATGGATGGGTGGATGGAGGCCCAGGAAGGAAGTGGCCAGCTTCCTCAAGCCTCCCCAGTTCCTGGTATACAACTTCTCTAAGTGCTCTTTTGCTTGGTGAGAGCATACATTCCCACAGTTTTAATTTCTACTTTTCTTTAGTGGATCCCAAATCTATAGATTTCTATGGGAGCTACAGAAACATGGAATCTTAAATTTGGAAAAGAGACCCCAGAAGTCACCTAATCCAACTCCTATCTGATGACACCTCTTCTATAATAACCTTAGAATTATCTCTGGACTGTTCCTCCCACCCTTTATATGTGGATTGTTATCCAGGCTCTCCTTGAAGACTGAAGGCAGGGAACTCACTGACTCTTCTACTAGTCCGTTCTATGGGGATGACTCTAAAGCAAATGTTTTTATATTAAGTTGGAATCTGACTCTCTAAACTTCCATTCACTATAATTTGTTTTATCTTATGAGATGGGGTGAAATTATTCTGATCCTTCAAGTGACAATCTTTCCAGTACTTGAAAACAATCAACACATCTCCCTTAAATCAATCAAGAATTTATTAAGCATCTACTATGTAGCAGACATTAGGCTAGGCATCAGGGATACAAATACAAAGAATGAAACAATCTCAGTTCACAAGGAGCTTGCATTTAAATGTCGATGACAACAGAAAGCTATTATTGTTGTTTAGTTCTTCTAGTCACGTCTAACTCTTGGTGAGCTCATTTGGGGTTTTCTTGGCAAAGAAATTGTAGTAGATTTTCATTTCCTTCTCCAGTTCATTTTACAAATAAGGAAACTGAAGCAAACAGGAATGACTTGCCCAGGATCACACAGCTATGAAGTTTCTGGGACCAGATCTGAATTCATGAAGGTGAGTCTTCCTGACTACAAGTCCAGCATTCTAACCACTGTGCTAAGTCACTGCCCAATATAAGTATATATAGAATACATATAAAATATCCCTAGTTACTTCAAATGATCTTCATTTATCTTTAAAGTTTGATTGATTCTTTTTGCTTCTACATCATAATCATTCCCTTCCTCCTCATCCCCCTCAGTGTTTTCCCTTTTTTTTTTTTATCTTCATTTTATTTTTTTATTTTTTATTTTTTTGTTGTTGTTGTTTTTAGTGCTTTCCTTTTAAGAGACAAAAACAGTTCAATAAAACTCACTGCAATTACCATATATATTTGACAATGTGAGTGACTGCACAATGTGGTGTTATTTGTGATTCCTTCACTTTCCTGGTTATCCTACAGTTTGTCAAAATCTCATGTAAATGTGCATTCCAGAACTGAATTCTACATCCCAGTACTCCAAATATGGACTAACGTGGGTGCTGTACTTTTGTTAGTACAATCTTAGATTACATTAGCTTCTATTGACTGCCACATGGCAAGCTTGATTCCTGTTCTCTTTATGCACAGGTATTATTGTCCAGACAAGTCTTTCCATGTTGTACTTGCACATTTAGTTTTGTGAGCCTAAATACTGAAGTTATATTTGTCCTTATTAAATTCTTGTTTCTATCTCCAAAATGGCTCTTAAATCTATCCCCTTTCTATTTATACAGCCAACACCCTAGTTCAGACCTCATGATCTCTTGACTCAACTATTATAATATTCTTCTAATTGGTCTTCTTTCTTTCCTCTTTCCTCAGTCTAAATCTACCTTGCACACTTAAGCCTAAGGGATTTTTCTGAAGTACATGTCTGACTATGTCACTCCCATTATTTGACATTTAAAGCTCTTCACAACTTGGTCCTAACTTGCCTTTCCAGGTTTATTACACCTTATTGCCCTTCATATTCTCTGCGCTCCAGTCAATTTGACCTTCTTACTTCATATACAACACTTCATCTATCTCCTCTGTGACTTTGCATTGGCTGGTCTAAATTTCTGGAAATCATTCCCTCCTCAAATCAGGTCTTAACATCTCTAGTGTCCTTCAGGCCTCGGCTTAAGAAATATCTTCCTAATGAGTTTTTCCTTGATTCCCCAGTTCCTAACTTTTTGCTTTCTGCTAAATTACTTTGTGTTTATTTTGTATGTTCAGTGAAAAGGGGAATGGATAAAGATGCTTCCTAATTATTTATTTCTACTTGCTTCAGTTAAGGAATTCACAGAAGATAAAGGATAGGTAAGAAACCATAGGATAATAAGGTCTCAGAATGCAGATGTATTCACTGTCATCCTTTTATTTTATTAAGAGTGAAGAAATTTTCTGATCAAAGTTAATTGAATTAGGAGGCAACTAGCTAGCCATTCAATAGCCAAAGATTGACTTTGTTCCTAGTAGTCCTTTAAAAATCAAGACTCACTTGCTACCTACAGAGATAATCAAGGCAGCCTAGGACCTGGGGGAGCCATGATTCCTTGTAATTATCTCTGGCATCCCTGGAGAGTTACTGAGGTCAGGGCAATATTCTATGTTCAAACATTCTAGTCACATGAAGTTGGATTTAAACAAACAATTAGTAATAAGTTTTCTGAATGATATAATGAATGATAAAGAATAACCTTCACAGTAAATGCCTTTGCCTTGGCTTAATAATATCAGCTGGTTATTAAAAATAAGCATAGTAAAAAGAGTTAGGATTTTAGATTCACTAAATATCTTGAGCACTAAGGTAGTTGTCTGGCTAAGGAGTTCTAGTTAAAGGTACAGCTTAGAAAGAGTGCTACATATATTTATATATATATATACATTATATATTTTATAGATAAAAAACTGGTAGATAAATATATTTATGTTGTGTGTGTGTATATATATATGTGTGTGTGTGTGTGTGTGTGTGTGTGTGTGTGTGTGTGTGTGTATTAATTCCCCTAGTAGAACATAATTTCCCTGAGGGCAAGTACTGTTTCACTTTTTGTCTTTATATCTCTAGATCTTTTCTCTGGGCTCTCACTCTGGCTACCCTATTTTAAGCCCTTCAGAACTAGATAATAGCCTCCCAACTGATTTTCCTAGATTCAGTCTCTCCCCTAACCTTTCTCCAATCCATCTTCCACTCTTAAGTAGTCTTCTTAACTTAATACAACTATGATTATGCTAGCCCTCTATTTAAAAATTGTCAGTATTTTCACATTGCTTACCTGTAAGTTCCTGATTGGAATTCAAGACATTTCATAATCTGGTACCAATTTACCTATCTAGTCTTCTCTTACTATTTTCTTTCAAATATTCTGCATTAGTTTCCATCTTCCATCTTCATTCTGGTCATTCCCATCTCCATAGCATTTTCATATTGTATGAGATAGGAATAAAATTTCCTACCATCAAGGCTGGGCTAGCTTAAAGTCTTAACCCCTGTGGGTGAGACTAAATTTTTTTCCTCGAGAGGTATTGAAATTTTCTTTAAGAAGGCAATTTCAATAGATATGTGATAGAAAGAACCATTCACATCCAGAGAGAGTGCCTATGGAGATTGATTGAATGTGGATCAAAGCATAGTATTTTCATTTTATTTGTTGTTTGTTTACTTTCTTCTTTCTAGTGTTCCCCCCCCCCCTTTTGATCTTATTTTTCTGGCACAGCATGATGAATATAGAAATATTTTCAGAAGAATTACATATTTAACCTATATTGGATCGCTTGTTGTCTGGGGGGGGGGAGTGGGGGAAAGGAAAGAGGGATAAAAATATGGAATACAAGGTTTTGCAAAGGTGAATTTTGAAAATTATCTTTGTATGTATTTGGGAAAATAAAAAGCTATTACAAAATAAATAATTTTTTTTAAGTTAAAAAAAAAAGAAAAAAAGAAAATTTCCTTGAGAACTAATTGGCTAAGGGAGCTGGTTTACTTTGCTGTTGTGGCTTCCTGGTCACCTGAGTACAAAAAGCTATGAGAAGCTCCCATTCTCTCAGGCTTCAGACCTAGACTGATTGTAATATCAAAAACAGGAAGTAATCTTAAGGTGAATCAGTATGACGTTCTTGCTGAATAGACTTCCTGTGCTTTTGCTAAATCAATCTCCTCTTGTTAACTGTTGAATGATTTTGCTGTTACTGTTCAGTTGTGTCTGAATCTGCATGACCCCATGGATTTTGTCCTTGGGGTTTTCTTGGCAAAAATACTGGAGTGGTTTGTCATTTACTTCTCCGTTGTGTCCCCATTTTGCAGATGGGGAACTGAAGCAACAAGGGATTAAGTGACTTGCCCAGAGTCACATTGATGTCCTATTACTGTACCATCAATTGAATGACCTTGACCTTGTTTTTGTTTGTTGCTCAGTCAGTCATGTCTGATTCTTTGTCAAGTTTTCTTGGCAAAGATACTAGAATGGTTTGCCATTCCCTTCTCCAGGTCATTTTACAGATTAGGAAATAAAAGTAAACAGGGTCAAATGCTTTGCCCAGGATCACAGAGCTAGTAAATGTCAAAGGCCAGATTTCAACTCAGGAAGATGAGTTTTCATGACTTAAGGTCCAGCATTCTGTGCACTGTACCATGTAGTCTGAAAGACTTACTAGTATCTTATTTCATTTTAATACTAGACCTAAACTGCCAGGTTACCAACATAAGTCCGATTTATCCCACAGCACCATCTTTTATGCTTAAAACTGACTATTCCTATCATCCTATTCCCAGTTTTTTTTTTTTTCTTTTGAATCTTAAACTTTTCCTAAGGCCCAATTGAGATGCTAGCTCCTCAGTGAAACCTTCCTGACCCTTCCTCTTCCCCATCTCCTAGAAGGAAATGATCTCTCCCTTTTCAAATTTCTCATAACACTTTATCTGATCTTCCTTACTCTTATTTAACTCTTACCATCCATCAAAATTATATGTGTACTTGTCATTTCTATCATGATACTATAAATTACTTGAAATTAGGGCCTACACCTAGCTGTACCTGATCTGAAGCTATATTATAAAGCAGCAGTCACCAAAACCATTTGGTATTGGCTAAGAAATAGACTAGTTGATCAGTGGAATAGGTTAGGTTCACAGGACAAAATAGTGAACAACTGCAGCAATCTAATGTTTGACAAACCCAAAGATCCCAACTTGTGGGATAAGAATTCATTATTTGACAAAAACTTCTGGGAAAAGTGAAAATTAGTATGGCAGAAATTAGGCATGGACCCATACTTAGCACCATATAGCAAAAGATCAAAATGGGTCCATGATTTAGGCATAAAGAACGAGACCATAAATAAATTAGAGGAACATAGGATAGTTTACCTCTCAGACTTGTGGAAGAGGAAGGAATTTGTGACCAAAGAAGAACTAGAGATCATTATTGATCACAAAATAGAAAATTTCGATTACATCAAATTAAAAAGCTTTTGTACAAACAAAACTAATGCAAACAAAATTAGAAGGGAAGTAACAAACTGGGAAAACATTTTTACAGGTAAAGGTTCTGATAAAGGTCTCATTTCCAAAATATACAGAGAACTGACCCTAATTTATAAGCAATCAAGCCATTCTCTAACTGATAAATAGTCAAAAGATATGAACAGACAATTTTCAGATGATGAAATTGAAACTATTTCCACTCATATGAAAGTGTTCCAAATCACTACTGATCAGAGAAATGCAAATTAAGACAACTCTGAGATACCACTACACACCTGTCAGATTGGCTAAGATGACAGGAAAAGATAATGATGAATGTTGGAGGGGATGTGGGAAAACTGAGACACTGATGGAGTTGGTGTAGTTGTGAAAGAATCCAACCATTCTGGAGAGCAATTTGGAACTATGCTCAAAAAGTTATCAAACTGTGCATACCCTTTGATCCAGCATTGCTGCTATTGGGATTATATCCCAAAGAAATACTAAAGAGCAGAAAGGGACCTGTATGTGCCAAAATGTTTGTGGCAGCTCTTTTCGTAGTGGCTAGAAACTGGAAGATGAATGGAGTCCATCAATTGGAGAATGGTTGGGTAAATTATGGTATATGAAGGTTATGGAATATTATTGCTCTGTAAGAAATGACCAGCAGGATGAATACAGAGAAGTTTGGAGAGACTTACATGAACTGATGCTGAGTGAAATGAGCAGAACCAGGAGATCATTATACACTTCAACAATGATACTGTATGAGGATGTATTCTAATGAAAGTGGATATCTTCGACAAAGAGAAGATCTAATGGACAGAATCAGTTACACCCAGAGAAGGAACACTGGGAAATGAGAGTAAACTGTTTGCATTTTTGTTTTTCTTCCCAGGTTATTTTTACCTTCTGAATCCAATTCTTCCTGTGCAACAAGAAATTTGGTTCTGCATACTTATATTGTATCTAGGATATAGTATAACACATTTAACATGTATGGGACTGCCTGCCATCTAGGGGAAGGGGTGGAGGGAAGGAGGGAAAATTCAGAGTAGAAGTGAGTGCAAGGGATAATGTTGTAAAAAATTACCCATGCATATGTACTGTCAAAAAAAAAAAGTTATAATTATAAAATTAATTTTAAAAAATATTTTAAAAAGTTGTTTTTTTTAAATTTTAAAAAATAATAATAAAAGAAATTAGGGCCTATATCCTTTGTTTCCCAAGAGCTGGCACATAGTAGGTCCTTAAGCCCTAGTTGAATGGGTTAGAATAAATACTTTGTGTCATTATTAGCAAATGATAATCAAACTCCCTAAGCATATAGAATAGAAGAATAAAAAATGCACTGGGTTTGCTATCTATTGGGATCCCTGTATTAATTTGTTTTTCCTTTAGGAGTAAATAAAAAGGGAATAATTGCAACTTCAATTGTATCTGCATTCAAAGAAAGAACATTATTAGAAGAATGTATAGAATAATTTTACATACATACCCACATATGTACAATCTATATACCTATTGGTTGTCAGCTCAAGGATGGAGGGAATGAGGAAGGGAAGAAAAAAGAGAAAAAAGAAATTTACATGATAATTTTGTGATATATTTAAAAGGAATAGCAAGTTATACATAGTAGATTTGTAGTTTCATATGCAATCATTTTAATTATTGTAAATGCTTATTTTATTTCACAAATTAAAAATAAATTAAATTAATTTCTTAGGAGCATGCTATGCCATTCTTAATTACACAATATAGCCATTTTTGCTAATTAATTTCTTGCTCAGAAATATGTCATCTTGCACTTGGATGAACTGTCACTCCAATTTTGCTCCCCCTGCCTTCTATAAACTGCTTTATTTACCAGACCCAGAATAATTTGTCACGCCTGTCACTTTGACCATGTCACTGCAACACTTGCCACTGAATAAAAATTATATGCATCTACACAGTCCAGTTTTGTTGTCATGATTGTTTGTCTGGTCTCCCCATTGAGAGTATATCATCTTCAAAGTTAGAACCCTGACCAATCAGAGCATCTCTCTCCTTACCCAAGGCCATCTTGGATTGTGTTTTGGTTTCCTTTGGGCATTCAGTAAGACCTTGATTAATTGACTGACTGACTTACTGACTGAAAACATTTATGTTGATATGTTGTAGGTGACAAAGAAGAATGGAAAGTAATTGGAAACATAAAACTGATGAGTCAGAAACCCTTGTTCCTAAAAAAAAAATAATGTGGTTGAGGAAGGCAGACAATGGGTATAGAGAAGTTTTATGGGTTGTTTTGTTTTTTTTTTCCAATTGATCTAAGTTCAAATTCCAGTTCTGTTTCTTACTCCCTACGTGACCTCAAACAAGTTAGAAAACCACCATGAGCCTCAGGTTATTCATCTGCAAAATGTAAACACTAGTTCAGCTCTCTCACTAGCCCTTTTCAGCTTTAAATTCTAGAATTCTTTGCCCTAGTGACCAAATCCCTGGAGTCACTAAAAATAGAACTGTGGTGTCCTTTTTATCTTCAAGTGTCTCAAAGTTGAAAGTACAAAATGAGTTTAGGCACTGAACTGTAAGAAGCCAGAGACTTTGCCTCCAGCTAAAATCTATGCCTGAACACAGAACCCTTCAAATCCAGGCCTGGCTCGGTAATTGGGTGGGAGGTGATTGTTTCCTTTGTGACTGATTTACAATTCTTTGAAACTGAAAGATAAGATCTTTTCTCCGAGATCCATCTAAGAGGAACGAGGGGCCCCCGTAGAGCCAGTCATTTCTCTAAAAGGTTTTGTTCACCTGGCCCCACAGAAACCACCCACCTTTCTCAAAAATTGCTTCTATTCTCTTTATTTTTTGGTTCTTATATTAACATTATTCCTCCCTCCCACTGTTAAAATAGAAAAAAAAAAAAAAAAAAAAAAAAAAAGGAAAAAAAATACAGCTTGGAAATGATGTGTTTTTGACAGGAGATAGAGTCTAACTTTAGTTGGTAAGAGAGCAGCTGTAGAGCTAGATTTCACTCACCAATCTCTGAAGGAAGGGTTCTTTTCTTTTAGTCTTGCCAGCGAATGAGTGAGGAGAATCACCCAACTTCAAAGACTCCTTACTGCAATTGAATTCTCCCAGTGCAGATCTGCGCTACCAGGAGGAAATTTCCATTTTTAAAAAATTACAAATATATCTCAATAAAGCCATATGGGTCCCTTGGAAGGTAGGCATTTTTTTTTCTTTTTTTTCTTTTTCCCAATTCTCCTCTTAGTTCTAGAAACACTGGAGTGTGTTGACTTCATGCTCCATGCTAAGGGTTTTAGGTTTCATCTGTGTAGCTTCAAGAAACAAAACAAGCCAAGCACTGAAGTAGAAATGTGATGCTTGGGGCCTGCCAGTTGGCAGAGGAATGAACGCTGTCAGGGCAGTATAGGTTTATGGGATGTGACAAGTGTGCAGAGGCTGAAAGTTCAGAACCGAGGCACTCCACTTGAACTAGCAAGACTGTCCTTTAGATAGATTTTTTTTTTAAATCTTCAAAGAATTACAGAATTTTAGCCTTGAAAGGGACAGAAGAACTCATTTATTCCAAACTCTCTCATTTTAGAAATGAAGCCCCGAGGGGTTATCTGAGTTAGTTTGGATGATATAGTGCCTGAGGCAGGACTCAAATTTATGTCTCCTTCAGCGAGTTGATCCTGGGCCCTAGAGGTTCTGAGGATCATAGAGCTGGAAAGGGTTTTATAGGGCACCTTGTTTATCTCTGTACTTTAAAAGTAATGAAAATGATTATAGTTAAAGGTTCTGATAAAGGCCTCATTTCCAAAATATACAGAGAACTGACCCTAATTTATAAGAAATCAAGCCATTCTCCCATTGATGAATGGTCAAAGGATATGAATAGACAATTTTCACATGATTAAATTGAAACTATATCCACTCATATGAAAGAGTGTTCCAAATCACTACTGATCAGAGAAAAGCAAATTAAGACAACTCTGAGATATCACTACACACCTGTCAGATTGGCTAAGATGACAGGAACAAATAATGATGAATGTTGGAGGGGCTGTAGGAAAACTGGGACACTGATACATTGTTGGTGGAGTTGTGAAAGAATCCCACCATTCTGGAGAGCAATTTGGAACTATGCCCCAAAAGTTATCAAACTGTGCATACCCTTTGACCCAGCAGTGGGCTTACATCCCAAGGAAATACTAAAGAAGGGAAAGGGACCTGTATGTGCCAAAATGTTTGTGGCAGCTCTTTTTGTAGTGGCTAGAAACTGGAAAATGAATGGATGTCCATCAATTGAAGAATGGTTGGGTAAATTATGGTATATGAATGTTATGGAATATTATTGATCTGTAAGAAATGACCAGCAGGGGGGAGCTAGGTGGTGCACTGGATAGAGCATCAGCCCTGAATTCAGGAGGACCCAAGTTCAAATTTGGTCTCAGACACTTCCTAGCTGTGTGACCCTGGGCAAGTCACTTAACCCCAGCCTCAGAAAAAAAAAAAAAATTCAAGAAATGACCAACAGGAGGAATACAGAGAGGCCTGGAGAGGCTTACATCAACTGATGCTGAGTGAAATGAATAGAACCAGAAGATCTCTGTACACTTCAATGCTGTATGAGGATGTATTCTGATGGAAGTGGAAATCTTCAACATAAAGAAGATCCAACTCACTTCCAGCTGATCAGTGATGGACAGAAACAATTACACCCAGAGAAGGAACACTGGGAAGTGAATGTAAATTGTTAGCAATACTGTCTATCTACCCAGGTTACTTACACCTTCGGAATCTAATACTTAATGTGCAACAAGAAAATGGTATTTACACGCATATAATGTATCTAGGTTATACTGTAACATATTTAATATGTATGGGATTGCCTGTCATCTAGGGGAGGGAGTAGAGGAAGGGGGGAAAAATGAATACAAGGGATAATGTTATAAAAAAAAATTACTCATGCATATGTACTGTAAAAATTTTTTTATAATTATAAAATTAATAAAAATAAATAAAAATAAAAGTAATGAAAATGATACATTAAGACTTGTAAATGAACTTTACCCACCCGGATTAGAATCCAAGACCTATGACTCCAAATTGAATGTTCTTTCCATAATATCACATTGAAGAACATGTTGCGATGTTAATTATCCCACACACATATCTTAAAAAAAATTGTGAATAATTAGTTTACCATGTATGTTCACCCCCTGCAAACTGGCCTTATTGAATCCTTCTGCCTCATGGACAAAGATTCAACAAATGGGACTTTTAGTTCCAATTCTGCAGCTGCTTAGGTAGACTGACTTCTCAGAATCTCGGACAAATACTTCCCTTCTGGAAGAATAACTATTAGATTTGTTATTTTTCAGTTTCTCATTGTGACCCAATTTGGGGGTTGTGTTGGCAGAAATATTGGAATGATTTGCCATTTCTTTCCCCAGCTTCTTTTACAGATGAGGAAACTGAGGCAAACAGGGTGAAGAGATTACACAGGCTAGTAAGTATTTGGGGCTCAGAGCCTTCCTACCTCCAGACCTGACTCTCTCTACACTGTGGCACCTAGCTAACTCCTCTCACCTGGCTAATTCATTCCTAAGATTCTTTTTTTTCCTTTGAAATTCTAGTTTACTGCCTAGCTCTGTAGCCTACAGCAGAGCCTTATCTTTCAGAATCCATTTTAAGACTTGATTCAGATCCCAGGAGCTTTCCTAATTCTTCCAACTAAAAATATTCTCCCCTACTTCAATATTTCCTAGGATGCTTTGTCTGGATCTTTGATTTCCATCTTACTCTGCCTTGTACTATATTTATCTGTATACTGCTTCTTGAGAACAGTTACTTTGCCAGTTTCAAATCCATGATAAAACATAATACTTTGCACCTAGTAGGCACTTAATATATTTCTATTGAATTAAACAAGATTGAGTCCACACAGAAAAAGACCAGAAATATTGGGGAGAAACAAGTTTAATGAAAAAGTAATGGTTTTGTAATGGTAGTCAGAATTTCTTGTCTTTTTCTTTCAGTGGCAGAGAATCATTTAATTTGGAGACTCAGGAATCTATATAGAGTTCTGTCTGAATTGGGAAGAACAGGTGGTGTGTCATCTACCCACTTTCCTGATTATTCCCAATCCCTCCAACAAAATAAAACTCAGAGGAATAATGAGGTGTATGTAAGAGGGAGTTAAGTACATAACATCCAGAGGCATTAAAAGACCATATATAACATTGTATGTAGGATATACTATAACATACTTAATATGTATGGGACTGCCTGCCATCTAGGGAGGGGGTAGAGGGAAGGAGGGGAAAATTCGGAACAAAAGGAAGTACAAGGGATAATGTTATAAAAAATTACCTATGCATATGTACTATCAAAAAATGTTATAATTATAAAATTAATTTTAAAAATAAAAAAAAAAAAAAGACCATATATAAACTCAAATATATAAATATATTAGCTGATTCCCAGGAGATATTTTACAACCAGTTCTCTAATATGGTGAATCCATTAGGGAACCAAATGATTAGGTCAGTGGCAGTGCAGAGAGTACTAGGAACCCCTCTTTGGTCAGCACAGGTCCAATGTGAAAGACTTCACGAACCCAAAATATTAGACTGGCAAAAGGAAGTTTATTGTTGGCAACAGGAGTCAGCTTTTGCTAGGAAGATTGACTTCCCAGTAACAAACTCCTGGCATATAGATAAAGGTTCTAGCAGAGAAATCCCGGCAGAGATAAACTGAGGTGTTAACACTGAGAAGAGATTGTCTTTATAGTGGGCAGGGGTCCTGACAGGCAGCTAAGCCAAGGAAAGAGGTTCCTTGACAAGGAATAGTCCTGCTTTGGGCCTCAACAAAGAAATGAGTTTAAAATTGCCCTTTAATAGGAAACCTGAGAATGAAGTTTCAATTCAACGAAATTACTTCTATGTTGTCACTGCCTCCAGGCCTAGATTCAGCTCAATAGAGGGTGCAGCTACTCAATAGAAATATCAGATCCAAATCTCCAGCTAAAAGTGACCACTTAAGTTTGAGCTAAGTAGGGAGTGGTCCTGGGCCAATCTTAATGAAACCACTCAACTGCCCTAAGGGTAGGTCTCTATCTGGAGAGTTTCAGGGCTCACCCCAAAAGTCAAGGACAATTTCAGGGTTCACCCCCATCATTTGTAGCTTCTTCTACACTAATTGTATCTCTTTAATGAAATGAAATGCCATCCATCCTCCTTCCATGCCATTTTTTTTCCCTTCGAAGGTATAGAAAGAACAAGCATTTTTTTAACAGTTGAGGAAATGAGTTAAATTATTTGCCTAGGTTTAAATAACAGTGTCTAAAGGTATAAAATAAATAGATGGCAAGTAAATTAATTAGTATTGTTTATGTCACAATGCAAGTACTTCTATGTGGCCAAACTTAGTATTTAAAAATATTGATCTTATTTAATACTAAAAATAAGGACATAGATTACAAGCCACCAATTTAAAGAAATATTTGCATGAATTCTCTTAGGCATCCCGATCTTTGTTCCCAGATATTTTTTCTAAGTAGCTTTTGTAATATGACTATACCACAAGATGCTGTCATGTGGTTTTAGTTTAGCTTCCAAGAAATAGTTTACGAACAGATTATCAGCCTTCCAAGAAAGAAGTCTTATGATTAAAGATAGCACAGCATAATTAGATTTGATTTCTCACTAGAACACTGGGATGTTGGTGTTATTATAAAGCAACTTGACTAAAGTATTTATTTCAGTTTTCTCAATTTATGAACTGAAGATGATAGTGAACCTTTTCCTCCTCCTGAGATATTTTTCAAATAAAAATCAGAAACTCATTATTTGAAGAATGACTGAACAAGTAGTCATGGTATATGAGTGTAAAAATAACAGCTAGCCCTTCTCACAGTGGCTAGAAACTGGAAGATGAATGGATGTCCATCAATTGGAGAATGGTTGGGTAAATTATGGTATATTAAAGTTATGGAATATTCTGTAAGAAATGACCAGCAGGAAGAATACAGAGAGGCTTGAAGAGACTTACATCAACTGATGCTGAGTGAAATGAGCAGAACTAGGAGATCATTATACACTTCAACAATGATACTGTATGAGGATGGAAGTGGATCTCTTCAACATAGAGAAGAGCTAATCCAATTCCAATTGATCAATGATGGACAGAATCAGCTACACCCAGAGAAGGAACACTGGGAAATTAGTGTAAACTGTGAGCATTTTTGTTTTTTTGTTTTTCTTCCCAGATTATTTTTACCTTCCGAATACAATCCTTCCTTTGCAACAACAAAAAAAAATTGGTTCTGCACATATATATTGTACCTAGGATATACTATAAGATATTTAATATGTATGGGAATGCCTGCCATCTAGGGGAGGGGGTGGAGGGAAGGAGGGGAAAAATTCAGAACAGAAGGGAGTACAAGGGATAATGTAAAAAAAAAAAAAAAAAAAGTATCTATTCATATGTACTGTCAAAGAAAATGTTATAAATAGAAAAAAGAAAAAAGAAAAAGAAAAAAAATAACAGCTAGCTTTCACATAGCATTTACAAAGCATTTTCACAGCAATCCTGAGAATTAGGCACTATTTTACAGATGAGTAAACTGAGGTAAATGAGTTAAATGATTTGTCCAGGCTTAAATAACAGGCTGAAAGACCAGGTATCAATTCAGTTCTTACTGACCATAGTGCTCTATCTACTAAGCCATTTAATTACCTTCTGAATGTGATATATTGTGCTCTAGAAATAATGGAAGAGGATGATTTCAGAGAAACCTGAAATGACTTATACGAATAGTAAAATAGGTAGAACCAGGAAATAAAATACAATAATATTTTAAAGATAAGCAATTCTGAAAAACTTGGGGAAAAAGCTCAGAGTGACACTCAACTCCTAACAGAGTACAGACTGAATTATATTTGGGTTAATAGGTCAATGGAGCAATTTGTTTTTGATAGTTTTTTGTAACAAGGTTTTTGGTGGATTTGTTTCTATTTCATAATAGAGAGGGAAGAGGTCAGAGGAAGAGCATAGCAGATTTTTATTGAAAAAAAAATTTAATTAGAAAACAAGAGTATAATGGAAAAGACTCTTGGATTTGGAGCTGCAAGGCCTGACAAAAAATTCCTTTTCATCTTCCTATTATCTGTGTGACTTTGAAGGAAGCTGCTGGGTTTTAGTTTTCTTCTCTTTGAAATGAGATTGGATTAAAATGATTTAGAATCAAATCCTGTCTCTGTCTTTGCAATTGTGGGAATACTTCCCTGTTCCTCAGTTTTCTATTTTGTAAATAGTTAGATTAGAGAACTCTTAGGAATCTTCCAGGTCAATCTTGGCCATGTGGTCCAGATGATTTCTGTGCATTCGAAGCTCTCACTTCTATGAAATCATGTTTGAGTAAACCATAGTTTCAAGAGCCATAGCTTCTTTGTTTCAGGTCTAGGAGTACTCCAAATTTGAGTGAAAGGTCATCTTAACCAATTCATAGAATCATAGATTTAGATAAAAGGGATCTTGGGGGCATCCCATCCAACCCCTCATTCTGCAGATGAGGAAAGTGGAATTTAGCAAAGTTAATTGACTTGTCTGGGATCCCAAAAGTAGCAAGGGGGAGGGGGAGGATTTGAACAAAGGTCTTCTGCTTCTAACACTGACCTCTTTCAACATTGCACCACAAAGAAATTTTGTCCAAGTCCCTCATAAAGAGTATAAAAGAAAGGGCAAAAGGCAGTGAAAAAGAGGCACTTGTTTTTAAATGACTAACCAACTCTACCATTCAAGCAAGGTTTTATTGATTACTCAAGCCAATAGTACTTGTTATTTAGTAATTTTTTAGTTGTGTCTGACATGACTTATTTGGAATTTTCTTGGCAAAGATACTTAATTTGTCATTTCCTTTTCTAGTTCATTTTACAGGTTTTGAAATTTTGTTAAGTCAGAGTAAAGTGATTGTGCCAAGATATCACAGCTACTAAATGGCCTAATCCTGGATCTGGTCAGGTTTTCCTGACTCTGGGTCTGATACTCTAATCCATTGCACCACCTAGTTGTCCCTCAAAAATTTACATCAGAAACTTCAGAACTGCTCAAAAGGAAAACCACCTAGGTGGTTTTTTAGAAGGACAGAAATGTTTTCCAAGAAAATGAATGCATGTGTACACATATGCATTTGTACCACATATATATAAATAAAGTATATGTTCATATAGCTATATCTACAAGTAGATACATAGATATACACATATACTTTATCACATGAAAAAAAAAATTGAGCCACTATAGACTAGGTCAGATTCAAATTTCAAAATCAATAATGGTGAAATCTAAGAGCACTTTCATCCCTGTCAGCATTTGAATAGCTGCCAATTTTGTGTGTGTGTGTGTGTGTGTGTGTTTTAACAAATGAATTCCACAACTCTCTATTTCACCGGCATGCCAGGAAGCAAGACAAAGCCATCTTGTTTTATTTTGTTTTTAACCACCTTCATTGAGCCATTTCCTGTTTCAGGACCTGGCTTCAGGAGTTCATTTTTTTTTTTAACCTTTCTGTTCCCATGTACTTAACAAGTTACCCTTGTTATCTTCAAAAGAGAATTTCCATTCAGGACAGGGAGTGCTGGACACAGGGTAATTTGTAGGGTTTGAGAACAGAAAAGGAATCAAAATAGAGTTAGCGTCCTTCTTGGCCACTTTGCTGATGTTTTTGAACACAAGCCAAGTATTCCTGTACATCATCTGGAGACCCAAGGATGAGAGGGACTCTCTGGTGAATGGTTTCTGGCTTCACTTCCAACACTGGCTGGGTGCCTGTGGTAGCTATACCTCCAGCCTGTTCAATGATGAAGGCCATTGGGTTGCACTCATAAAGGAGCCGGAGCTGCAAGAAAACACAAACGTGACTGGGTTTGGTTAAATAAAAAAAATAAAAAAATTAAAAACTCTGAAATCCCAATTTTTCTTTGTGTTTTCTTTTTATAATTCTTTTTTTTTTGAGGTAAATAGCATTTTATTTTTTCCAATTACATGTAAAGATAGGTTTCAATATTCATTTGTAATAAGATTTTTGAGTTTCAAACTTTTCCTCTCTCCCTCCCTTCCATCCCCCTTTCCCTAAGATGGCTGAGTCATCTGATATACATTATACATATGCAAGCATGTAAACATTTCCACATTAGTTATGTTGTAAAAGAAGAGACAGAGCAAAGGAGAAAAGCCACCAAAAAACAAAAACAAAAAGTGAAAAAAATGTGCTTTGATATGCATTCAGATTCTATAATTATTTCTTTGGATATGGATTGTATTTTCCATCATGAATCTTTTTATTCCAATCTTTCTTAAAATACACAGTAGGATTAAAATTATCCCACCCCCTTTGTCTCTTTAGCATTTTTATGAGAACTACCTGGAATAGGACTTCTAGGGAGAGATGGAGCTGCCAATTGGCACTCATTTCAATTGTCTTTAGATTCCCCACTAGGCCAGTGGCCAATCAGCGTGGGAAGAAATTATAATAATCAAGATTTTTGCTCTTTATGCTTTTGGGGATATCTGCCTTCTAATTAGGAAGCAAAGGTGAGCAACAAGCTCTCTCTTGAAATAGAAGCTCCTCTTCTGGGCCTAATGATAACTAAAATTCTCCTCTGCTATAAGTAAAATATCATCTTAATCAATGCAGCAAGATTATGTTGTAAGAAATCATACTTCCCAAGTGACCAAAATATCATTTTCTGGGAAGAAAGATAGATCCCTCTGAACAGAAATTAGTTTAAAAAGCTAACTTCTTTGTTTCACAGTCTTTATTTTATTGTGATTCTATAGATAATCTTTCTCCTTCTTCAGCCTGATTTAGTTTCATGGTAAAGTCATCTTAAAATTGTAAGCTGAATGCCTAGAAAGTTTTGAAAATAGCTATATGTATGGATTAAAGGCAGAATTTAGAGGCAGCTAGGTGATACAGTGGATATAGTACCAGGCCTGGAGTCAGGAAGACTCATCCTTGTGAATGCAAATCTGGCCTCAGACACTTAATAGCTGTGACCCTAATTTGTTTAACCAGTTTGCTTTATTTTCCTCATCTGTAAAATGGGGTTAATAATAGCATTTACTTCCCAGAGTAGTTGTGAGGATTAAATGAGATAATATTTCTCAAAGTACTTAGCACAATGCATGGCATTTAATAAATCCTATGTAAATATTATTAAATCTGGGATGAAACCGAGATAGTCAGGAATACCTTCCCAGAAGTAATTCATTCTAAAAAGTTTTATTTCCATTTCCCAACCACTCCCACCCCAAATTATTTTTATGGCTGACCAAAAGGAAACACACCAGATATGCTCAAAACCCAGATGGTCCTTGATGACTTGTTAAAAGAGAAATCTAAAAAAAAAAATCATGCCAAATGGATGCAGTTTAGTAATTAGACATTAGGTAGGGAGTTAAAATAATTTTTTAATCTTAAATCAGAGAGACACTTTGGATAGATTCAGCTGTTGGTAAAAAGGAACTTCAGACTTAAAGCTGTAGGCATTGCTTAGCTAGCTGGCAAGCTATTCTAATAATCATCAAGTTGAAATAGATGAATCTACTGTTGAAAAGGAAATTCCTCTTATATCCAAGGCTCTAAGAACTAAGAGATTATCCTTGTAGGTGAGAATAGTTCCTACAGGTTTTTCCACAATGCAATGACTGAGGGTTAAAGTCTTGCCTTTATAAAATGTCTATAGTTTAAGATTCTGGATTTTGAGTTAAAAGTAGGCAGATATTTTTCTTTCACAGAAGAAGCAATGCCTTAACTAAGGACTCCAGTCTAAGCAAGATGCTAGAGAAACTAAGAGAAGTTTCACAGATTTGTGTCCAGGAGAGGGGATTACCTGGATGGAAACATTAGTACCTATGAAATCAACCAAACTGTTGTTCATTCTTCAAAGATTGATACATCATGAAGGAAAAGTCTTGACTTGCATATAAATTTGGATATGAGTAGGGCGGAGCTGTGCAAAATCATGAGCCTCACTTTCTCCTCCAGAGTCATCCAAGTCCAGTAGCAAGACAAAGGTCAAGATGATTAGTGATGGTCCAGAATACAGTGGCTAATCTTGGTTGTACTAAGTTGAGTTCTTTACCAGATCTCAGTTTGTCTGAGCTAGACTATGTAGTGCATGAAAGTAAGTAAAATGTGAAGGGTAAAAAGATTAGTGATGATAAACATGAATACATTATTATTAGAATGAAAGCTACTTGAAAAAAATCAGTGATTTCATTCTTTATATTTGTATTCCCAATGCCTGATATCATAGATGATCAATATGTTGCTGATTAATTGAACTGAAAGAAATATAAAAAAACTTCTCAATAAAAAATGTTATTACAATAATTTTATATAATTAAGCAATTGTAGTGACCAAAGAATAAATCTTACAAATGATACAGAAGGGAACAGATTTCAGAGTGAGCATAAGCAGACTACTGCATTATTTAATAATGATTTATGCAAAAAAAGTGATATATATATATAATACTATATATAAAATACATGATCAGAAAAAAAGACAAATAGTCATGTAAAAAGAGTAAAGCTTCCAAAAATAGACACATCTTTTAAATGTTGCAATGGTATTCACAAAATAGAAAAAGACTTAGAGGAAGGCCACCAATGTGTTAACTAGATTAAGATCTAAGGGAGATAGGAATCACATAAAATGAAAAAAATGTGGCTTGATAGTAATCTGTGCCAAGAAGGCACTGTCTGGCATAACTCTGTGAGACCTGCAGGAGAAAACATCTGTCAGAGTACACACCTGTCAAAGATTGAATGCCACATTTTTTATTGGCAGGGATCAATGGAAGAGAAAGCTTGTTTCCCTCCCAAAGAAGCATTTGAGCTGAGCCCTGAAACATAGGAAGAATTTCTTAAGCTATATGTAAGTAGGTGAGAAAGATATTCTAGGCACAGGACACTTTTTTTCTCTCCAGAATCTCAGCATTTACCATTGAGTTTTAACTATTTTAATTTCCATCTGATTGTTCTTTGGTAGAAATGCAAACAAGCATTGGAGTTACCAAAAAGCAGGGAAAAGCTGAAAAAGGGGTACAAGACCCTGGGTTTACCTTTCCTTTTGGACTTTTCTGGTTAGCTGGGTACATGAAGATCCCTCCGTAGACCAGGGTACGGTGAACATCAGCTACCATGGATCCCACGTACCTGGCCCCATAGGGAGCACTGCCATCCTAAGAGATGCAGAAAGAAGTAGATAGCAGTAGATAGCACTGTTAGTAGTGAGCCTGGCAATTAACAGAAGCCAAGCCCTTCTTAGGAAAACTCAGATCCCAAATAAGAGTTAAGCCTTAGCTTTCCTAAATTTAGGATTTCTACCTTCTTTTCATTCCATTTGGCCTTCTTCCTTATACATCCAGACTATTTAATAATAATAGTTTATAGTTATCTATGTAATAATAATTATAATTTATATACATATAATAGGATATGTTGTATAACATATAAACAATATAATAATTGTTTCATTCATTCATATCCATTATGTGGTACTTTTATGATTTTTAATGATGGCAAAGAACTGGAAACAAAATAGATCTATCATTTGAGAAATTACTAAACATCATGTAGCACTCGGATGTAATAGGATATTACTGGAATATTACTGACAGGAAAGCTTGGAAAGATCTCTAAGAACTCCTGCAGAGTGAAGTAAGCAGTCTCAAGAAAATAATATACACAATGACTAAAACAATGTAAATGAAAAAGAACACATAGAGATCCAAAGTGAACATTACATAAAGAACAAACTTGACACTGGGAAATAGTGTAAACTGTTATTTTTACCTTCTGAATCCAATTCTTCCTGTACAACAAGAAATTCGGTTCTACACACATATATTGTATCTAGAATATACTGTAATATATTTAACATGTATAAGACTGCCTGCCATCTGGGGGAGGGGGTTGGGGGAGGAAAGGAAAAAATCTGAACAGAAGTAAGTGCAAGGGATAATGTTGTAAAAAATTACCCATGCATATGTACTGTCAAAAAAAATTATAATTATAAAATTAAATAAAAATTAAATAAAAAAAAAAAGAACAAACTTGGCTAGAAAGAAGAGGAAGGAAAAGATGCTCCCACCCTCCTCTCACCTTTTGCAGAGATAAGTCCACAGATATTATACATTGCATACATTTTCAGAGATTTTGGGTATGTTGATCTGATTTATAGATTCTTTTTGTCTTAAAAATGCTATTTGTTATATAAGACAGTTTAGGTGAGAATAGTGAATAAAGTACCAACCCTGGAGTCAGGAGGTCCTAAATTAAAATCTGATTTCTGATACTAGCTGTGTGACCCTAGATAAGTCATTTAACTCTACATGCCTCAGTTCTTCATCTGTAAAATAAACTGGAGAAGGAAATGGCAAACCACTTTAACATTTTTGCCAAGAAAATCTCAAAGGTAGTTTTGGAAAGCTGGCTATGACTGAAAAGACTCAACAACAAATTTGTTATATAGGATAACTCTTTTTAAGAGATGAGGAGGGACACTAGAGGAAATTATACTGATATTAAAAAAATCATCAATAAAATTTTTTAAAAGTCATTGTACCTTAAATGTCTTCTGTCTATAATAATGAGAATAATAGCTGTCACATTTACAATGCCTACTGTGCAGAACATTTAAAAGTATCATTTCATTTGATACTTACAATAACTCTAGGTATGTAGGTTCTATTATCACCACTTAACAGTTGAGAAAACTGAGCCAGAAAGAAGGTAAGTGACTTGCCTAATCATACAACTATCTTTGTAAAGGTCTGAGGAAGTATTTGAACTCAAACCTTTCTTCTAATTTCAGACTTAACCCTCTATCTACAATTCTTACTAGCCACCTCATTTTACAGGTGATTTTTTTTCTATTCTGCTGCCCATTTGTGATTTCCCCCCCAATATCCAGCAACCCCCAGAAAGTTTTTTTTTGGTTATCAATTCTGTTTTATGTTTATAAAAAGCTTAGAAATAATTCAAATATAAATAAATCTCTGAAAAAAAATAATTCAAATATAACAAAGGTTAGGCTGGAAGACTTCTCATATACCATATAAATATATATATATATATACTCTATCTCACCTCCTGATAAAACATATGCTCTAGAAACTTGATAAAGACAGTCAGTGCAATTTGTTGATGCCTTGGTACACTGACTACAGGAGCTGTATCAAGATGATTGGCAACTGAACCACAAAGAAAATGCTATAGAAGCACTTGAGTTTAAAAAGTCAAGATTTTCCAACTTGGTGAATATTGCCAAGGATATCGAAACTCTTATTCTGGAAACTTTATCACTTATTATTAGTGAACATGTCTTCTTTAAGGTTAATTTATATCTACTCTGTATCTCTTGTATCCCCTTTTATGCATTACTTTCTGGACATAATGTCCTATTAGAACATAGGCCCCTTAGGTAAAGAATGGTTTTTGCTTTTCCTTTGCATCACTAGCACTTAGAATAGTGCCTTTTGACTGATTGACTAAAAGGATGGATTAATGTGTCATTCTTGGCTGGCTAGAAAATTTGGACATAATTATATCCTATTCCTTAGTTCTACTTTGTCCATCAAGTACTTTTTTTTTTTTTTTTTTTTTGGAGGGAATCTCATTATCTCATTAATCATTTCTAGGAAAGTCATACCTAAACTTTGATTAAAAATTTTTCCTCAAAATTCTCTGATGGGCTTCTAATTAGTAAGATAAATGTTTGTAAAAGTCTGATATTCTCTTATTTGGGGAATCAGACTTCCTCAAGATTAATTCCAGTTTCAGTGGAAATCTTCAACATAAAGAAGAGCCAACTCACTTCCAGTTGATCAATGATGGACAGAGGTGGCTACACCCAGAGAAGAAACACTGGGAAGTGAATGTAAATTGTTAGCACTAATATCTGTCTGCCCAGGTTACATGTACCTTCGGAATCTAATGCTTATTGTGCAACAAGAAAATGGTATTTACACACATGTATTGTATCTAGGTTATATTGTAACACATGTAAAATGTATGGGATTGCCTGTCATGGGGGGAGGGAGTAGAGGGAGGGGAGGATAATTTGGAAAAATGAATACAAGGGATAATATTATAAAAAAATATATAATAAAAAAAAAAAGAAAGAAAAAAGAAAAGTGTTTGACAAAATGACTGAAATAAAAAGCATGGGAGAAAGAAAAAAAAAAAAAAAGATTAATTCCAGTTTCTGTGATTCCAGAGTAAATAATAAGCTATGACAAATCTTCAGAGAAGAGACTGAATTTAATACAGAGAATGAGCACAACAGACTTTGAAGTTTTGTATTCAGGCACATACTCAATATATTTAGAGAACAATTGCATGACAAAGTTGAATCAGAACTTATACATGGTGACTTAGGAATATGATTATTATAATACTATGCTATAGTTTTGTAAGTTGGTAAAAGCTCCAGGATATTAGGCCTCTCAATTTTCCAATGGCCAATTTCTTCCCAGTTTCCTAGATCTTATATTATTATGATTTGTTTTAGTGAATGGAGAAAGGGCTTAGTTCTTTTTATTTCTATGGGTGGTAAGTGGAATACCTCCTACTGGATTAATAGAGTTAAAACTACAAATAATCTTAGATGTCATCTAGCCTAAACCCACAAATTAAGGTAATAAAACCCAAAGTTAAATGACTTGCCCAAGATTACATGAGTTATTACTTCCAATGGAGAGAATGATTATCGGTAGGATATACAAACATATGAAAGCACAGGAAAGTAGTCAAGAAAGACATTGTCTTAAAGGTATTAAGTCTGAATTATAGTTGTTGTTTGTTTTCCAGTCATGTCCAACTCTTCATGGGATTTTCTTGGCAGAGATACTGGAGTGGCTTGCCATTTCCTCCTCCAGCTCATTTTATAGATGAGGAAACTGAGACAAATAGGACTAAGTGACTTGTCCAGTGTCATACAAGTATTCCTGACTCTAAGCCCAGTACTCACCAGCTAGTTGCCCTTGAATTAAATATTGATTAGAGGTTAAGATTCTTTAATGCTCAGGATTAACAGCATTAGGAAGTGCTGGAAATAGGTCAAATTGGTTTGAAAGAACTGACTGTTAAATTTTTGATTTATACTTTGGAAATTGGCAAACACCATAAATTAGGACTTGATTTATTGTTTTGTTAACTATGTAGACTTAAAGTATAAGAGAGCAATGGGGGAAGGGAGGGGAAAAGTTGGAACAAAAGGTTTTGCAATTGTCAATGCTGAAAAATTACCCATGCATATATCTTGTAAATAAAAAGCTATTAATAATAAAAAAATTTTTTTAAAATAAAGTAAGTATAGGAGAAAATGTTAATAATGCAGGTTAAACATTAAAAGTATTTCATATATACATTCCCCATCCTCATTCCCCCAAAGAACGAATGTTAAATATTTGCTGAATAACACTTTCCTTAATTATTCTAAAGGGAAGAGTAATACCTTCCTTACTATTCCCAGATTATCTGCTTTCCACCAAATGCTGGTTACATAAAACACTATCATGAATAAACAATATACCTCTTTTATTGAAGTACATAATAAATAGAGAAGGTGAAGTTATGCAGATTAGAATCAACTAAATACTACTTTTTTTTTTTTTCTTTTTCTGAGGCTGGGGTTAAGTGACTTGCCCAGGGTCACACAGCTAGGACGTGTTAAGTGTCTGAGGCCAGATTTGAACTCGGGTCCTCCTGATTTCAGGGCTGGTGCTCTATCCACTGCCTCACCTAGCTGCCCCCCAACTAAATAATACCTGAGAAAATAATCTAATCACCTGGGGATCCATAAGATCTCAGGTCAATCAAGGAGACAAAACAATATTACCAAAATAGGTTGGGGAAGGTGATCTGCTCTTAGATGTTTCTGAAGAACAGGTGATATTTGGGGACAGAACAGCCTGTCACTACTTCTGGGGAGATCTGCAGTGAGCCATTCAAAAGCCTGTGCCTGCCAATCTCAATTGCTCCTTTAGAAGCCATCCAAACTCCTGAAGTCACCTCTCCCTCACATAAGCTTACACAATTTCAGTGATCTCTTAGCCATTCAGAATTCATATCTTATTACATATTCATAGCACAACAGTACAAAGCATTGCTGGACTGTCTGTTGGGGCATAGACCCAGCCAAGTAAATGAAGATATTTTATCTTGAATGCTCTTCCTACTCAATTCCATTCCTAGAATTCAAATTTCTGGGTTCCTTTAAGATTCAACTCAACTATTATCTTCTGCATGAAGCTTTTCTTGATTATCCCCAACTTCTAAGGCCTTCTCCTCTAAGATTTACCTTTTACGAACTTTCTATTTTTTATACTTATACATGGACATGCTATCTTCCCCATTGGTTTATAGGTTCCTTGAGGACAGGAACGGTTTTTTGTTTTTTTTAATTGATATATCCCCAATGCCAAAGACATGTTCTAGACCATGCTATGTACCTAAAAAAAGCTGATTGATTATGCAAAATAGTTCATTGCTTTTTTCTGAACCTGTGACATGTGATGAAAGGAACAGTGATAAGCTTCAAGATTAAAAAAAGGTTTTCCTAAGACCTACCTTTTTTTTTTTAAATTTATAAAACATTATGAGATAAAAACAATAACAATATCAGCAACAACTAACATTTATATAGTACTATGTGCCAGGAACTAAGTAAAATACTTTAAAATTATTACCTCATTTGAGGTTTTAATATTATCTTTATTTCACAGATAACTGATGAAAACAGAGGTTAAGGGATTTCTCTCCCTTTATCTGAGTATCTAAGACTGGATTTGGACTCAGATTTTCCTGAACACCAGGCCCAGCACTCTATCCACTGTGCCACCTAGCTACCCCAACTAAATTGGTCAGTTTTTCTTTCCATTTCAATATCTAAGTTGTGCCTTCTTTTATATGTCACAAATTCTGTTTCTTTACCCAGTGTCATCTTTAGGTCTCACCTCTCTACTACTTATATTTTCAAGCTGCTTTTCCATGTTTCTCATATGTACCCATCTCCTCAGATACTCCTCCTCACAATGTAGCCTTATCCATTTTTTGACTTTAGTGGTCATAGGGTTTGGAATATTAAAGAGGGAAGAAATAATAGAAATCATATTTTCCTATACCCCTATTTTACAGGGGCAAAAACTACTAGGACAGAAATTCAGTAATTAGGAGGCCACATGCTTAGATAATTGCACCAATAAAACTAGAACTCAAGTTCTTTCTTCCTGTTCAGAGTTTTGTTTTTAGAGAGAGACAGGCACACAGACAGAGACAGAGAGGGGGAGAGAGCAAGAGAATAGGAGGAAGAGGAGGAGAAAGGAAAGAGGGAAGAAGAAAAAAAAGAAGGGAGAAAGGAAGGAAGGTTTTATTGATGTACTTTTTTAAAAGTTCTGTCATTTCCCCCTCCAAACTCTCCCTTGTCTGAAAATATCTTGAAAACCTTCATTCTGTACTTAGTTCTCAGAAGTCATGATTCCTCAATGCATTTGTCAGAGTTCTGAAGTTTTTGTTTTAGTTTTTTAATGTTTAAGTCACTGTATCCTTCATGCAAATTATTCTTCTGGTTAACTCTCTCTTCTGAAGTTTATTTGACATTTCAGTACTTGATTTCTTATAATTCACTTTTTTAATGTACTTAGCTTATTTAGCCACTACCCAATCTTCCGATCAATGGGTACCAAATTTCCTTTTTCCTCCCATGATTTAAAAAAAAAAATTATTAAATCTTTTTTTTTAATTTTCAAAACATATGCATGGATAATTTTTCAACATTGACCCTTGCAAAACCTTGTGTTTCAATTTTCCCCCTTCCCCTCACCCCCTCCCCTACATGGCAAGTAATCCAATATATGTTAAATATGGTAAAAATATATGTTAAATTCAATATATACATACCTCTTTATATAATTATCTTGCTGCACAAGAAAAATCAGATCAAAAAGGAAAAAAAATGAGAAAGAAAATAAAATACAAGCAAACCACAACAAAAAAAAACACATGAAAATGCTATGTTGTGATCCACACTCAGTCCCCACAGTCCTCCCTCTGGGTATATGTGGCTCTCTTTGTCACAAGGCCATTGGAATTGGCCTGAATCATCTCACTGTTGAAAAGAGCCATATCCATAAGAATTGATCATCTTATAGCATCATTTCATGTAAGTCTCTCCAGGCTTCTCTGTATTCATTCTGTTAGTCATTTCTTACAGAACAATAATATTCCATAATATTCATATACCACAATTTATTCAGCCATTCTCCAATTGATGGGCAGCCACTCAGTTTCCAGTTTCTGGCCACTACAAAGAGGGCTGCCACAAACATTCTTGCACATACAGGTCCCTTTCCCTCCTTTATGATGTCTTTGAGATACAGGCCCAGTAGGGACATGTGCTGGATATGCACAGCTAGATAGTCCTTTGAACATTTGAACATAGTTCCAAATTGCTCTCCAGAATGGTTGGATCAGTTCAAAACTGCCCCAACAATGCATGAGTGTCCCAGTTTTCCCACTTCCCCTCCAACATTCATCATTATTTTTTCCTGTCATCTTAGCCAACCTGACAGGTGTGTAGTGGTTGGATATCAAATTTCAATTTTTTACTATTACAAAAGAGCTGCTATACATAATTATGTGGGACATCCCCTCTCCCTGCCCCATCTTTTACTTCTCTTCCCACTACACTGCAGCTGCCAAGTCTTGGTTTCTTCTCATCAGAAACTTAAGAGTTCCCAGCTTTCATTTACTACCCTAAATCTCCACAAGTGTCTGTATTCTGGGTGTTGCTTTAAGAAAAACTGAAGCTTAGATCCAAGACCCTTTTACTCTTCATAATACAGTTGTGTGTCTCTGTAAGAACAATCAGTAGTAATGTCTTATCTTTGACACTGTCCAAAGTATAATGTGCTTAAGGTTAGCCAAACTAGTATAACAAAAAGTTCATTTTAAACATTCTGTGCAATTATGGGGGAAGCTAGTTGCTAGTCAACTAATCAGAAGAGAACAGAGAAGGATGGGTGTAGTTTCAATTCTGCTCACCCAGGAATCCGCAGTTTCAGCTATTTATCTAAATTATACAGAGCTCTGGGCCTCATGACATTCAGGCTGAAGTTAAGTGATAAGCTGATATTCCCCCCCAAATGTTTCCACCTCTTATTTTACTTTTATTAGTCAACAAATGAAGAAAACTGGTATTTACAGTTTCTGGAGGAAAGAGGTCAGTAGGAAACATTGACTTCTTTCCTATTCAGTGAAATGGCTGAGTGGGGATTTTTTTTTCCTTAATGGTGAGAAGCTTGAATGGGAAGGATCAAGAAAACTGCTGATGTGGTAAATTCTTTGAAGCCGTTGTTACATTGATATACAGTTTGAACTAGAACTCAGTCCTCCTAATACAAATGCACTGTTATAACTATTTCAGCAAAAATGTCTATGTCCCTTTATTCTAGAAATAACATGTCAAAGTATTTTTTAATACAAATATAGGACTTTTTGTGAGCAGCTAGGTGGCACAATGGAAAAAAGTGTTGGACCTGGAAGACTGAACTTCCTGAGTTCAAATCTGGCTTCAAATCCTGAGCAAATCATTAAAGCCTGTCTGCATCATTTTCTTCATCTGTAAAATTAACTGAAAAAGAAATGACAAACCATTCCAGTGTCTTTACCAAGAAAACCCCAAATGCCATTACAAAGAGTCACACACAACTGAAAAATGACCAAACAACAAGAATAGCTTTAATTCTATTTTTAATAAATTTCACCTATTGGATTCAGCCCATTACTCTAAATTGTCAAGATAGTTTTGGTTCCTGATTCTAATCATCTAATTATATTAGCTATCCTTTCCAGCTTTATTTTGTTTTTTTGTTTTGGATAAATGATTTCAGTCTATTGAAGAAGTTTTTTTTTTTTTTTAAATCAATGGCAACCATTATAGTATTAGAAATATAGTATTAAAAAGTTCCTCAAGAAGGACAGCAGTGGATAGGGCATCAGCCCTGAAGTCAGGAGGACCTGAGTTCAAATCTGACCTCAGACACTTAACACTTCCTAGTTGTGTGACCCTGGGCAAGTCACTTAACCCCAACTGCCTCAGGAAAAAAAAAGTTGCCCAAAGGGCACTGAGAATTTTAATAGTTTGCTCAGCATCACAGAGTTAATATGAGTCAAAAATCAAACTTGAGTTCAGGTCTTTATTGATTTCAAGGCCCTGTCAAGATATCACACTATCTTCATTTCAACTTCACATAATTTGAAAATGTGAAAAGTATAATTTCTACATCTTCATTCAAATAACTGATAAATAAATATGTTGAATGGAACAAGGTTAATATCAGAGCCCTAAATTACTCCACTAGAGACCTTCCTCTAAGTTGATATCAAAATATTAATGTTTTTTTGAACCTGGATATTCAGCCAGTCCAAAATCCACTTAACAATATTGTTATCTAGCCCATATTTTTCCATCTTATCTACAAAGGTTATATGAAAGACTGTCAGATGTTTTGCTAAAATCTAGATATACCATATGAATGCATTTTCCTGATCTAACAGCCCATTATATTCTAGCAATGAAAGGAATAAGATTAGTAATCTGTTGAATTATGAATCCATCCTGGCTTCCAATAATCTGTACTTCTCTTTTTAAATGCTTATAAGTAAGCCTTTGAATAATAACTTTCAAAAGTCAGATCCAGAGGCCTACAGTTTAATAACAATCTGGATAACATATTTCCACCTCTATTCTTACTGGACCACTCTCAGTCTCCATAATACAGGGTCTCCCACAAGTCTTAGTGCAGATTTCATCTTTAATTGCTTTTGGAATATCCCATATTTCAAAGATTATTAAACACAACTCAGCCATTATATCACTATTTCTAAGTATCCTGGAATATAATTCATAAAAATCTGAAGACTTGAACTCTCCAAAGGAATTTAGGTGCTCTCTTACTATTTTAGGTTTCAGCTCCTTTAAACTAGTTTTGTTTAAATCCTTTCCCTTTCCACATCACTTCCATCTGAAGATTATCATAGCAGAAATAAAAAAAGCAAAATAAAGGTTAGTTAATTATACTTTCTCTTCATAGGCAGCTAGATGGCTCAGTGGATAGACTGTAAGCATGGAGTTGGGAAGGCTCATCTTTGTGAGTTCAAATACGGCTTCAGCCACTTCCTAGCTGTGTGACTCTAGACAAAGTCTTTTTACCCTGTTTGCCTCAGTTCTTCATCTATAAAAAATAAGTGAAGAAAATGGCAAACCATTCTAGTATCTTTGCTAAGAAAATCCCAAATGGGGTCATAAAAAGTCTGAAACACTGTGTAACAAAAACAAAACAAAACAAAAAAAACCAAAAACAAAACCAGACCCAACATTTTTTATCATCATGTAGACTAAGAAGGAGTTCTACCTATATGACATCTCATATCCATTTCCTTCTAATTATTCATATAGCTTCCATTTTAGTTCAGGTTTTCATAACTTCTTTCCTGTATAATAGTCTCATAATTACTTTTCCTTTTTCAAATCTTTCCCCTCTCTAATCCATCCCCAAAACAAGCTGTCAAATTGATATGCCTAAAATACAGATCCAACCATTTCAGTCCTTTACTCAAAATTTTTAGTGGTTCCCTACTACTTTTAGATTAAGAGACAAACTTCTCATTCTGGTATGTAAAACCCTTTGTAATATGGTTCCCATCTTCTATTCTAGTCTTAATTTTATATTATTTTCCTTTCCACACTTTCTATTCCAATCAGACTGCCTCTCTACTCCTAATGTGTTGCTTCCTTCAAGGTGACATAATCAGGTTTTTCCTGATTTGCCCAGTTGTTAGGCCTCTCACACTCTTGATTTTGTACATGCTCTTGTATTTATTTTCTTGCACAGATAATTAATTCACTTACATAAACAAATGTTTGTTTTGTCTTTGTATTTCTAGTTCAGAAACACAGGGCCTACATAATCTTGCACCAGTCTACAGATAGTTACCACAGAGAATATAAGTAGATACTTAATAT
Organism: Sminthopsis crassicaudata; assembly: GCF_048593235.1. Lineage (NCBI taxonomy): Eukaryota > Metazoa > Chordata > Mammalia > Dasyuromorphia > Dasyuridae > Sminthopsis > Sminthopsis crassicaudata. The sequence goes on from NC_133617.1 coordinate 514,979,520, forward strand.
CTGTCCATTTGAATGCTTTCTCTGACTGCAACATAGCCTTGAAAGTCTTTTTGTTATAGAAATTGTTTGAATTCATTGTCAAGTTTCAGCTATTCTTACTTTAGTGCTATTGAAATTATTCCATAATATGCCTTTGTATCAGTTATTATATGTACCTACCCTGATTCTATCTTCTGTCTCTCTTTTTTTTTTTTTTTTAATTTAAATTGGTTCATGAATTCTCTGTATAGCCACGGAGTTTTGGTTTTTGGGTTTTTTTTTGTTTTTTTTTTTTGGGGGGGGAGGGATAGTAATTTGCCTTTTTCTTCCTTATTAGATTATTTTTGTCTTCAGAATTTCAGTCTGGAGAGCTTCTCAATCCCTTTGTGAATTATTTTAGTTCTCATTATTCGTATAACTCTGAGAGAATTGAGGTGATTGAAGAAGCAAGTGGTGGTGGGCATTGATTGAACCACACATTTTATCTTGTGACTCAATTCTGAAGCTAAATCAGTTCTCTTTCTATTCCATTTTGCACAACAATTTGAAATGTTGTGGTTAAAACAAAGACTATTCAAATGTGAGAATTGAAAGAAAAATCTTACTGCATTGTTTGAATTTAACCTTGTGTGGCTGGGAAGGTGGACCACCTCCACCTGTTGTTTAGAAACCCTTTACTAAGGATCTATAAGGAAGCTAGGTGAAGAGAGTGCTGGAGACTTGAGTTCAAATATGACCCGAATTCAAATATGGCTTCAGAAATTTACTAGCTGTGTAACCCTGGACAAATCACTTAATCCTATGAGCCTCAGTTTCCTCATCTGTAAAATGAGCTAGAGAAAGAAATGGTAACTCCCCAGTATCTTTGTCAAGAGAACTTCAAATGGCGTCACAAAGAGTTGAACATTACTGAAACAACTGACTATAAAGAACAACAAAGAACCTAGGTTATGCTGACCAGAAAGCAAGTCAGATCCTAATACTGATACAAGGCATTTCTCATACTTGTACATCTCTAACAATCCATAGGTTTTATCTGAAAACTGACTCCATGCTGATCAATCATTGTTTTCATGTTTCTTTTTCTGCAACCATTTATTTCCTCTCTCCACCCCAACTTCTACAAAGTCTCTGATTTTTCCTCCAATTAGAAATCAGATCACTTAATATTAGTCGGTATTAGTTGAATGTTTTTTCATATATATATAAATCTATCTCCTCTATATTTGAAGTTCAGTGCCAAAGTTGAAGGCAGCTACTTGATTTGTTGGGCAATTGGCATGAATTGCTTAATAAGTCAATATGCTTGGAAGCTCAAATCTTTATTTTCCCCTGTTATTTCATCTTTTACCTATTACAACTCTAAAAGACTCTGTTCCTATATTTTATGCCAAATACACTCTTATTTATAAAATATGCTCCAGAACTTTTAAAGAAACTCAATTCAGAGCACTTCCTGCCATGGATTTGAGGACTTTGATTTTGAGATTTGTAATTATTTTATTGGAAAGAACATGGTTTCCTGAAAGCAAGAAGATATATAGATGATTTCAGCTTTTGGTAATTCATAAGCCTTTTGCATGTTGCTGATTCCATCCAATATGTCCGAAACATATACCAGCCCCACCAGTCTTAAAGCAGCCTTTCCTTGAAGAATTTTATAGGCCATCAAAGAGATGACCTTCTCTAATATTTACATGACATAAATCATTGTTTTGACATGCAAGTGGGTAAGTATTCATTCACAAGGTTTTGAAAACCTTAGCAATCTTGTTATCTGTCATAATCTGGAACCAATGAGACACAAAAAGGTTAAGTGACTTACTGAAATGCTAGTTAGTAGCAGATCTGGAACTAGAACACAAGTTTCTTAACTCCCAGGCTTAACTTTATTATTATCTGTGATTAGAATCTTCCACATCAGGAAAAATTAATTCTCCCTGAAATCAACTATGCCTTATAGTTTATTTGGGAGAGTGAAGTTTGCAGTCCACAAGGATTTTTCCCCTTTCCAAACAAACAGCACTAATTATTTTTACTATGATTGATCCTTAACATGTACTATTTGTCAAAGAAGCTCACAGGGACAAATACTTTGACTTATACTTCTCATTACTCAAAATTTGGATCAAAGATCTGATTCATTTACCATCTGACTGGAGGTCTTAGGACTTCATCATGCTCTTCATTCTACAGGACCACATCAACCCTATCATTCACACTCCATCAATATCCTCTTTCTCCCCAAAGCTCCTTTGATTGAAGGTCAGAATGTAGAGCTTTTTCCTAAACTTTCATTTAAAGATTTTACCCAAGCTAGTTGTCTCTTTTTTCCCCTTCTGGCTGCACTTCTTGATATTTCTCCATCATATTCCTTGCACTGAATAGATCTTTTCCCTCTCTTTCCAGCTTTCCATTGGGTTTTATCTTTTCCTACTAACTTGTAGGGAATCTGGGTAGGGCAATGAATAATGTGCTAGGTCAGGATGCACTGATCTTCCTAAATTCATATCTGACCTCAGACATTTAGTAGCTGTATAACCTTGGGCAAGTCATTTAAGCCTGTTTGCTTCAGTTTCCTCATCTGTAAAAATTGACTAGAGAAGGAAAGGGCAAACCACTTCAATATCTTTGCCAAGAAAACCTCAGATGGAGTCTTAAAGAGTCAAAGACTGAACAACATCATTACATTTTAAGATCCTTGATATAAAGAACTATCTTTTTTTCATATCTGTATCCTCAGTGAAATTTTTAAAAAGAGAGAGATTCTCTTTCTCCATTTTTTCCACATAGGTCTGAAAGTTGTCATTTAAGACCAGAATTCTCTACCTCTGACTCTAAATGAGAGAGATCTCATCTTTCATAATTCTCTCATTACACTAGGCCCTTTAAATTTCTTCTCAAATCATAATTATTTGCAATTATTTAATAGAATTGAACATATTTAGCCTATATATAATAACTTGCTGTCTTGGGAAAGGGGGAGGTAAGGGAGAAAGAGAGAAAAATTTGTAACACAAAGTCTTACAAAAACAAATGTTGAAAACAATCTTTACAATCTTTATTTGGAAAATAAAGTAATAGTTTAAAGGAACTTTAAAGTCTCATTCTAAATCCGTCATTTTAGAGTTGAGGAACATGAGGCTTTATTAGGATGAAATGATTTGCCCAAGTCACATAGATAGTAGGCAGCAGAATCCAGATTTGAAACCAGGACCTCTGACTCCAAATACCATGCTCTTTCTACTGTATCATACTGTCTTCAATTTCTCACAGAATATACTACATGATTATCAGGGTTCAATAAATATTTGTTGGTTGACAGATTTTTTTTTTCTGTGTCAAACTCTCATTGGCACAAAGATCAATTTTGGCAATAATTTTTGATGCTGTATTAAAGCCCAAACACAGCTAACTGGACATGTGATGAATGAGAGAAGGACTGATCTTCATCAAGCACAGTTCCCTCACTTTGGTGTGCAAATTAATGATTGTTTTTATCCTGGCCATGTGAGTAGTCCCCGGACCTTGTTCTTTGCTTATCTTATCAGGCCTGGAAAATAAGCTGGAATAGAGAATTTTTCAAACTCCTGACCAAATAATACCTTCCCATAGCTACCTTCTGATAAACAAAAAGGAAAATTACATAAACAAATGTTTAGGCATTTTTACTCTTAGAATCAGAGGCTTTAGAGCTGGCAGGGACCCAAAATGATCATTTGGTTCAGTGTTGTCATTTAAAGATGGAGAAAGTTGAGGTCAAAAAAAGGAAAGTGACTTTCCTTTTCAAAGGGTGAATGATAGGGTGAATGGAAGGAGAGAATTTAGAAGTGAAAATAAAATAAAAAGTAATTTTTTAAAAAGAAAGAGATAGAGTCTCTAGGTCTCCAGCCACCAAACTCAGTGCTCTGTTCATTGTACCTTTTATACCTCTAAGAAAACCAAGGAGAGTCTAAGAGATATCATAACCAGACAAATAGAATTAAACTGTAAATTAAAATATGGAACAAAGCACTAATGTTACTTTTTTCCTGATCATAAGCATAAGGCAAAGTGAATAAGATCTATCTCAATTCAATTCAATAACTAGTCTACTATATCAGTCTTCTTTACACTACTTCTCACCATACATGGTAATGAATTTCAGCTGGTAACAGGAAGCTTTTGGAAACATAGGGAAATTATTTCCCTTTACCTTCAAGCTCCCTTTAAACTTCAGCTTATGTGTCCCCTTGCTACAAGAGACTTTTCCTGGTTCCCCCAGTTGTTAATGTTACCTACTCTCATGCCTTTTTATTTATTTTGTGTGCATTTTGTTTTCATTTATCCATATACATAAAGTTCTTTGAGAATAGAAATTTTAATTTCTCTCTGTGTGGCCCCAATTTTTCTATTCTTTGCATTAACCACAAAATAGTCCACCTCAATCCAGGCCTTTTATTACTTCTTACAGGACGTTTGCAATAGCACTCTCTTTGGTCTATTTACTTCCAGTCTCTCCTTTCTATCCATTACAGAAATGACAAAATAATCTTCCCAGGGCATCATAATATCTAAAATGTATATAGCACTTACCTTGTGTCAAGTATGTAGGCAAACACTTTACAAATATCTCATTTTATCCTCACAACATGCTAAATCTATCTGACCATGTTACTACCCCGTCCCCAAAAAATTAATGGTAATAGGATAAAATGAAATTCCTATAGATACTGCCCCAGGTGGCATATTAATATCTCTTAAGATAATAATAATAAAAAAAAAAGACAAAGAGCTCTAGTTTATTAGATCATTTATGAGAGATTTTATGAACAGACATGGGCAAGAATTTCATAGGATGAGAGAAAAATTTTCATTTTTGTCATGGATCTATTAAAATAGTAAAGTAAATGTATGTGTAAAGTGGAGAGTAAGATTTGGGAAAAGTTTAATGGGAAAGAAGAAAAGTATGAAGTTGGAGCCCAGTGCCTGATGATAATAAGGAGGTTGCGTTGAAATTCCATTTCTCCTGGAAACTGAGTGCATTGTCCATCTGTTGGGGAATAGCTGAACAAGTGTTGGTATATGAATGTACTAGAATATTATTGTTCTATAAGAGATGATGAGCAGGCTGTCAGAAAAGTCTGGAAAGATTTACATAAACTGATGCTAAGTGAAACAAGCAGAACCAAGAAAACATTGTACACAGTACCAACAAGATTATGTGATCAACTGTGATAGACTTGGCTCTCCTCAATAAAGCGGTGATTGAAGGTAACTCCAATAGATTTGGGACAGAAAATGCCATCTGCATCCAGAGAGAAAACTATGGAAACTGAATATGGATTGAAGCATCTTTTTACTTTTTATTTGTTTTTTTTGTTTTCTTTCTCATGATTTTTTCCCCCTTTTGATCTGATTTTTCTTGGACAATATTACAAATATGGAAATATGATCAAAAGAATTGCACATATTTAACCTATATCAAATTGTCTTGGGTAGAGGGAAGATAAGAGAGGGAGGGAGAAAATTTGATGAATGTTGAAAACTATATGTATGTTTGGAAAATAAAACACTATTGAAATTTTTAAAAAGAGAGAGATTGGTTTTCTCCATGCTTTTCCACATAGGTCTAAAAGTTGGAATTTAAGATCTGCATTCCTCACCTCGGATCCTGACAGAGATCTCACCTTTCATAATTTTCTTATAACATGTTGAGTCAAATCATAGTTATTTGAATATTGTCTTCTCCCTCCTTCTCTCCCCCACTAAATCATAAGCTCTTTGAGGATAGCTCTTTTGAATTACATTCCTAGTGCTTGGCACAGTGCTCTGTACATAATTTGTGTTTAAGCTGATATAACATTTGTAAAAGATTTTGCAGACCTTAAAACACTATATAGCTATTTACTGTTTTCATTGTTAAAAGGAATCTATTAGATAAATAACTAAATTAATGTAATAAAATTAATGTTAATTTTTATTAATATGATTCACTAATATGCTAACAATCAAAACAAATATATTGTGCTTTAAAGTTTTCAAAGTGATTTACAGCTCATACGAATCTTTTTAACACAACCATCTGAGATAGGTACTATTGGTATTGTTATCTATGCATGGGAGATAAAGTTAGATTTAGACAGATTAAATTATTTGCCCATGATCTCATAACCATCCTATGGTTACAGAGATTTAATGGTCTTGTTATCCTCCAAATATAAACAGAATGTGAATTTAAATCTAAGAAATGGCTCATTTGCTCATTATTATTATGAAAATTGCTATAGTATTTAATTCCTATTATCTAGTTTTCTCCTAGAGCAAAATATCTTTTAATTGTCGAGACTGTTCTGTTCTTTCTTATATAAAAATGATACTGTTGTTAAGACTACATACCATGCACAATTCAATTCTCCAATAACTACTTCCTCAAATAGTTTATTACATAAAGGAATGAGGTCACATAACATATTTATTTACACAATGGAACAGCAACTTGTGTGCCAAGTCCATTTTTTCCCATGATCCTAATGTAATACTGACTTAGATTAAGTAGGATTGAGAAAGAAGGAATAGAGAGAATATTGCTAAAGACAGAATCTTGGGCAAGAAAGTGAAGATTTCTATGATCACAGGTTGTGTTTTTTATCATTGCTCTTAGTTTAAGGGCATAAGTCATAAAAGGAAGACAGAAAAGTAAACAACAAATTAGAGATGATATCTGAAAATGAAATTTTGATTTTTCCAATTATTTAAATTTTGGAATGAAAGAAGATGTAATGCACCTAACAGGGGCTGATAAGAGTACATTTGCCAAGAATCTTACAAATCATATCAATGAATGAAAAGGAAGGAGAAACTGTTTGTTAGATACCATAATGAAGAACAACTATAAAGAAATCTAGAAGTTCATAATAAAGTTCAAAATAAAAATAAAGAAAATCCAATTAGAAATCAATATCAGGGCCCTTAAAAGTTTGAATATAAAAATCAGGAGCCAGTATGATGGACCAGGAGAGAGTAAAGTAATATTCATCCTATCCCCTAAACAAACGAAAAAAACCTCTAAACAGATCGAGAAAATACACTAGACTAAATTGTGATGGGGAAATCCAAGGAACTATCACAACAGGCCATTTTTTCCAGCTCAGATATTCATAGAGAAGCAGAAAGGTCTGTATAAACTAGGATGGGAGCCTGTCCATAGTAGAAGCACCTCACAAGAGTATTCTTGTCCTCTGGAACTGAAAAAGGATTGAAGCTGTATAGAGTAGAAAAAGGTTCCAGCCCCATCCCAGAATATTTCATCCATGTTCAGGATTCAAGAAAATGTGTCCACAGTCAGTTTTGTCTTTCAACACTCAGTTCCATGTCACAGATCTAGATTAAAGAGGAAACCTGCGGCTAGGAGTGGAACTTTTAGCCTAATCTTACCTTGCAGAGAAATAACTTTGTAAGGATCACAGACCAAAGAAAAGCTAACAGTTCTGTCACTCTGAACCAGCAGGGTTTTCCATCTTACTGATAGTGGCTGATATAAGCAACAATTTCCTAAAAGTCCAAAGGATCCAGGCACCAAGGAACCACAATAAGGATCATATATGATTTAGCAAAAGAGGAGATCTTGGAATATAATGTTCCAGAAGGAAAATAATATATAGACTTAAAATCAAGGATAACTTAACTAGCAAAACTGAATATAGTCTTATAGGGAGAAAAAAGGATCTTTAATGAAACGAAGGTCTTCTAAGCATTCATGATTAAAACACTAGAGCTACACAGAAACTTTGAAATGCAAACACAAATGTCAAGACAAATATAAAAGGTAAACATAATCATATGGAACTAAAGGATAAGGAGTTGATACATTTGTGCTCTTTGAATACTATTCTCATTAGGGGTCATGGAAGGAATCTAATTAGACAGAAAGTCTGGAATTGGTTCTGTTACATCTTTTTTCTTTACTTTTCTTTCTAAGGTAATTAGGGTTAAGTGACTTGCCCAGAGTTACACAGCTAAAGTGTCAGTGCCTGAGGCTGAATTTGAATTCAGGTTCTCCTGACTCTAGGACTGGTACTCCATTCACTTTACCACCTAGTTGCCTTTGTTATGTCTTGATGATCTTAAGAGAAGAATAGAAAGGGAAGGGAAGAGTAATACATTGGGCAGGGGTCTGGGAAGAGAGGATGATTAGGGGAAATTATCTCACATAATTAGTGCACAGAAATAAAAAGAAGAAAGTAGAAGGAGCAGACAAGATATGAATCTCATTTTATCTGAATTCATCAAAGGAGGGATACACACACACACACACACACACACACACACATATATATATATATATATATATATATATATATATATATATTTGGGCATTGAAATATATTTCACTCAACATGAGAACAAGAAAGAGGAGAAAAAGAGGAAGCATAAATTAAGGAAAGCATTAGGTCTAAGCAAAACAAAATTTAAGAATGTACAAAATATTTATCACTTCTTTTATTGTGGCAAAAAAATGGAAATTGAAAGGATATCTATTAATTGGGAAATGGCCAAACAAGATATATAAATGTGATGGAATACTATTGTGCTATAAGAAATAATGAAAGGGATGATTTCAGAGAAAGTGGAGAAGACCTAGATTAATTGTTGCAAAGTAAAATGAGCAGAACCAAAAGAACAATTTATAAAAAGAGAGCAATATTTCTAAGTCAAACAATTTTGAAAAAACTTATAAACTCTGATCAGCATAATTACCAACACTATTCCGGAGAACTAATGATAAAACTCACTTTCTCATGGGTGAAAGAATACAAAATGTGCTTTTTATTTTAATTTGGCCAAGGCAGAAATTTATTTGCTTGACTATAGATGCTTATAACTGGAGGGTTGCTTTTCTTTATCAATAGAGTGGGGAGGAAAGAGAGTGGATGTAATTGAAAGGATAATTTTTGATGATTAAAAAATAATTTAAAATAAAATATCTACGTAAATGCACAAAATATGGCTAATATGGAAGATAAACTAAAGGTCCTAATGCAAGGAGGCAAATTCAGTTCACTGATAGACATAGGAGGATGAGATCCATGGATGGACTGTTTCATTGAAAAGAAGCAGAAGAGGCAAAAAGGGGAAAGGGTTAAAGACGTATCAGGCTACTATGCAATAAACTCCAAAGTTTCCCTATTACTCCCTAGATTGAATATAAAATGCTCTGTTTGACCTTTAAAGTCCTTCATAACCTGACCCATTTCTATCTCTCCAAGTCTTATACTTTATTACTCTTCATGTACTCTACAATACAGTGACACTGACCTCCTTGCTATTTCTCAGACAGAAAACTTCATTACTGAGCCCAGGTGTATAACTTCCAAAAGAACTGAAAGAAATGAGAAAGAAGTGAATGAGAAATGTGCCCCCTGAGCCATTGTCAGTAATCTTCTAAAGACTGAGGAGAATGGAAAAGATCCTTCAATATTGGAAAAGGTAACAGAATGGAGTGCAGAAACAATAGACTTAGTTGGGTGATCTTAATTCATAGATTGCTAGAGCAAATGCAAGGGAGACTTGAGTATGATCTTTGACAAATCATTTAATTTCTCTCAACCTCAGTTTCCTCATTTGTAAAATAGGGGTGATAATATGTTATACAAGCTAATTTCAAGACACAAAATAAAATGTACATAGTCTTATGAGCTTGATTATCATTCCTGGCTAACTTGTTAATGAACACAGAACAGGAAGCATTAGTTAAAGTGACAATCAAAACAGATCATCCCAGACTAATCTTAATACATTTTTTAAAAAACAGGATTATTAAAATGGTAGGAACCAGATGATACATTCAGAACATGTGCAAAGCCTCTGTCAAATGTATCTATTCAAGCAAAGAACAGTAGTCCCATATTCTAGTCTGCTATTCTCAGAACAGTAGCAGTACTGCTTCCTCATTCTGGTCCATAGCTTACCTCATTTCTTTATTTTCTTAGAACGGTACCAGCAGTATTCAGTAATCACCTTTGTGTCTCATGAGCAGCATCAGCAATAGTTGGCTTCCTATATGTGACCTTGACTTTACCATTCCATGCAGAAGGGAGATTTGCCTCAACTCACATTATCTTCTTGGTAATATTCTCCCCTCATAAAAAAGCTCTTAGTTTCTGCATATTACCTTGATTGTATACCTGTAGTCTACATGTGTAGATTTATAAACATAAATTATCCATATTAATGTTATGTGCAAAGTAAAATTATATATAGGTTTCCCACAGGCATGTATTATCCAACTCCAATAGGTCACACACAACTGAGTCACTAGTAAAACACATCAGAATCATAAGTCACATGAAAGCACATATTGTACTATGTTACCTAATGGAATTATAGATCGTAAATCTTATAAATACTGTATATTCTCAATCCCTAAATGTGATATGGCATATCCATTTCCTATCTCTGAATCTTTGCACTAGTTGTCCCTCTTCCCTGGAATAGTTGTTCTTCAATATCTCTTAATTTCTCTGTCTTCCTCCAAGCCTCAGTAAAAACCACGCTTTTTATAAGTATTTCTACTCCCAGTCTTCCCCTCTGAGATCTTATATATAACTGGTTATAGCTAGGTCCTATCAGTGGAGAGCAATCTTTGTCAAATGCCCAGTTATGTTTTCTTCTTGTATGTGATTATTATTTTGAATAAACCTGTTTTTTTTTTTTTGTTTAATGTTTTTGTTAGCCTAAGGGTTAAGGGGTTGCTGCACTTATAACAGCATTCATATCTGGAAATTTCTCCCCATCCCTGATGAATTTCTTTGGTTCCAGAGGGGTCCAGCAGCTCCTTCAACCTGGTCTATCACACCACTGATGATCAGGTGTGACTTCTTCACTTTAGTCTATGACTGGCTTTACTTTCATACCCTTGGCATGATAACTATAGTCTATACTGGGTACTTATCTGCTTGAGAAACCTCTGGATTCCCTCTAACTTGTACCTTGGCTCCAAACCCTGTTGGTATACACATGCCTGGTCCAGACGGATAAATGCAAAGATATTTTTGAAGTTATCACAACCCCTCTCCCAATCTCTTATTTAGGGCCTCTTTTTCTTTCTTTTTTTTTTCCAGTGAAAAGCTAATAAACTAGATGTTAGCAGGTGCATTTTAATTAGAACATTTTTTCCCCTTGCTTAATAAGGAAGAATGCATCAGTATCATACCAAAGATGATAGACCCAACATACAATGCTGAATTTTACTCACTAAAAAGGTTTCTCTAAGCAAGATTCCACCCATCCTCACTGCAAAACCATAGACTTCTAGTTATCATGAAGGTCTTTCTCACCTCAGGAAATTTCTTTTTCTGCACATATTCAGTCGTGGCAGGGTCAAAGTACTTGGCATAGCCTTCATTAAGACTGTAGATCTTCCCTTTCTTTTTAATTTTCACATCTTTATCCACCAGGATAAATTCACCAAGAGCCTAAAAAGAAAAACAAGACACTAAAAAACAATCTAATAAAACAGTCTGAAAATATGTCTATTTTAATGTAGGAGTTCTGAACTTGGTCTCAAAGAATAGATTTCAGAGGTTCATGAACATGGAAGGAAAAATAATGACATTGTCACCAAATTCTAACTGAAATTCAACATTTCCTCCAATCATGATTTTTAAAAATACAATTCTGGCAAGAGGTTCTTTAGATTTACTGGATTACCAAAGGGATTCATGACACACACACAACAAAAGTTAAGAACCTCTGTTCTGCTAGAAGGTGCCAGGTACTAACGTAGTTCTGGACTTGAGAGCATGATTTCTCTCTAGTTTCTTAGACTAGCATTCCCACTAGCATAGCATCACTTGCTTTCAGTCATGATGGGACCATACTAGCAATAGCATCATTCGTATATGTACAAAATACATGACACTAAGCATCTTGAAGATAGTATCTTCATTCACATTCACTAAGTGACAATACAGAAACAAAACCTGGGACTGGCTAATCTAATCATCTTGTAGAAGTTTGGCTACTTTGTGGAAAGTTTTTTATTATCTTTTGTTATCAGATTTATTTCTTTTCCTTTGTCTTAACAAGAAACTATATGGACCATTTAGTGCTTTAAAAAAATTAGAATCAAGACTATGGGTTCTTATGTTGGAAACTAAAAAAAATTTCTATTTGGAAATTTTTATCTTCCCTTTCTTCCCCCACTCCCTTAATCCAGTAGCTTGAGATATTTTATAACACAAAGTGTGCCATCTATTTCCTATATAACAAATCAGTTTCAGAAAAAAAAAATTGTCTATTTAGGCCTACTTAAGATATTACCTGGCAGTGTCTACCTGCATTCAATACTTGATCTAGTTCACAAAGTTAAAAGGATACAAAGTCACATGCTTCTCCTCCCCATTCATATAGTCCATGAATCATATATAGCTTATCTATTAACTCTGGTTACTCATCTCATAAATTCCTATGTATAAGAAAGGAGTTTTTTTAAGTTTATCCCTCTGACAAAAGTTTCTGGTATATTTTTTTAATAGGCTTATGGGGAGGGAGGATGTTTAGGATTGTTTTTCTTACTGGAAAATGTGAGTTGATATGCATTTCCATAGTCCTTGAACAGTTGCACTTTTGAGTTTCCAGATTATTTTCCCAGAAGAGTAGCAGTATTGTTGAGTAGGAGGAGGATTAGACTTCATTGGATTTTAATCCCTTCTTCTACCACTCTACATTTGTGCCCTTAGGCAAATAAATCCCAACCTTTCTGTGCTTTGCCTATAAAATGGGTAATAACATCTGTACTAGCTATGTCACAAGATGGTGAGGAAAGGGATACAAATGCTAAGTGGTACCCAGGTTCCCTGAGGAAAGTTTGGTATTCTCTTGCTCCCAGTGGAGTAGGGTAATGTACTTTAGCAAAAATTTGTAATTGTGTATCTTTCATTGTTACAAATGAGTTTTTTTTGGTGGGTATTAAAGAAACCTATTTTAGATGATGGGAATTAGACTTCCCCAGTTTATAGATCTTGATGCAAGATTTTTTTTAATCTTTCTCAACCCTGCCTATAGATGTTCTAGTTGAAGGCAAAATTAATAGTTTAATATGGATAATGTAAAAATGTCCTATAATAGAGTTTAATTATACTTATTCCTGTTACTCCACCAAGTTGACTCCTAAATACATTTCACTAGCTGTCCCCTATGCCTGGATAACTTTCCCTCTTATCGAGAAACCTAGATTCCCTGGTTTGCTTCAAGACTCAGCAAAAATCCTACCTTTAGTAAGAAGTGTTTTTCAATCTCTCCTAATACTAATATTTTTCCTCTAAGATTATTTCCAACTTGTCCTGTATCTTGTTTGTACATTGTTGTTTTCAAGTTCACTTTATCATTTAACTGTGATCACCTTTTAGGGATTGGATTTTTTCTTTCTTTGTATTCTTAGTGTTTAGCATAGTAACTGGCAGATAGTACAGGCTCAATGGATAAATTACTGGACCCGAGTCAGGAAAACCTGGGTTCAAATTCAACTTGACATAGTAAATGTCAAATATAGCTAAGTGATCCTGGGCAAATCATATAACCATGTTTGCCTCAGTTTCCTCATCTGAAATTGAGTTGGAGAAGAAAATGGCAAACCCTAAATAGGGGTATGACTAAAAGTGACTAAACAACCAAAGATACTTAATAAATGCTTGCTCATTCTCAACTCCTCATTCTCATCCCCTCCCAAAGCCAATTAGTTGCTAAATTTTCTTCATTCTATTTCCTCAACACCTCTCACAACAGTTCTTTTCATTCCTACAACCACAGCTCTTTTCAAGTTCTTATCAGCTTTTAAGTAGACTACAATAAATACTTCGTAATTGGATTTTCTGAATCCACTCTTAGTCCCCTTGAATCTAATCTGTCTAAAGCCACCAAATTAATCTTCTTGGAGCCCAGATCTGTATTCTGTTTTATTCCATATTCCAAGAAATTTCAGTGGTTCCCCAGTATCTCTAAGATAAAATTCTGGGCCTCTTTGTTTTTGTTGCTTAGTCTTGTCCAATTCTTTGTCAGCATGCCAGACCCTTCTATCCTCCATTGTCTCTCAAAGTCTGTCCAAATTCATGTTCATTGCTTTGCTTCTATGAAACTCTCCATCTCATCCTCTGCCATCCCCTTTTCCTTTTGCCTTAATCTTTCCCAAAATACTGATGTTGACCATAGCCTTTTTCCAGTGAGTCCTGTCTTCTCATCATGTGACCAAAGTATTTAAGCTTCAGCTTCAGTATTTGTCCTTCCAAGGAATAGTCAAAGCTAATTTAAGTATTGACTAAATGTCTCCTACTTAGCATTTAAAGCACTTCACACTCTGACTCCAGCCTAACCTGCACACAGAAAGTATTGTGAGACATGGATAAAATGACACCTACAGGGTCCAGCATGAAGAGGTCCACTCCTTGTCCAGTGGAAAGAGCTACCAGAGTAGCACTCCCATAGAGAGCATAGCCAGCAGCCACAATATTGCATCCTGGCTGAAGGGCATCTTTTTCCGAAGGCTCATCATCTGTGGTCTGGGCAAGAGAAGAAAGTATATGTGGATTATGTTTTATTTTAAATAGAAAAACAATATCCTTTACCCAAGCATGCCTGTTAGCCTAGAAACTCAAAACACCAATAAATTAATATATAATAAACAAAGTTTTCAGAAACTCAGAGGCATCTTGAAATGACTTCAGTCTTTTTTTTTTTTTTTTCTTAATAGCTTTTTATTTATAAGATATATGCATGGCTAATTTTTCAGCATTGACCCTTGCAAAACCCTCTTTTTCAACTTTTCCCCTCTTTCCCCCCACCTCCCTCCCCTAGATGACAGTTAAATATGTTAAAGTATATGTTAAATACAATATATGGATACATATCCATACAGTAATTTTGTTGCACAAGAAAAATCAGACTTAGACATAAGGTCAAAATAACCTGAGAAGAAAATCAAAAATGCAAGCAGACAAAAACAGAGGGAGTGGAAATGCTATGTTGTGGTTCACACTCATTTCCCAGAGTTCTTTCGCTAAGTGTAGCTGGTTCTCTTCATTGTTGAACAAATTATTTGGTTATTTTCATTGTTGAAGAGAGCCATGAATGACTTCAATCTTGTCAGTTATTAATAGACATTTACAGCTGAGTCCTTTCCCAGAAAACTTTTGGAATTCCTACCCATTAAATCTTAAGTCCCTGCCCCTTTGAGATCATTCTCTTCATTTTTGTGGCTACTACAAGTGCTTTTCTTTACACACCCACACACGTATGTAGTTTTATTCTTTTTTTGTTTCCAAATTTATTTTAAACAAATGCAAAAGAAAAAAAAAAGAAACATTGACATGTACATAGCAGAAGATAAAAGAGGATTCAATATAAAACAATAAATTTCCATTTCAAGAAAACCTATTTAATAAAATACTACCTATTGTTTTTGAAGATGTTCAGCTTTTCTTTGCTTCCTTGTAGGTTTTTTGTTTTTTGCTATGTATTACTTTGTTTTTCTCATTAAGCATGGAGATATACACATAGACATAAGTAGATATATAAATTTATGTTTTATATATATGTATATGTATGTGAGTGTATATATATATATATATATATGTATATATATATGCATGTATATATATGTAAAATATCAAGATATTTGGAGACACCCTATTATATCCCAGAGGTAAAGCTCAATTAAGCAGGCTGTTTCCTGAGCTTGGTATAAGAATAGTCCTTTGCAGTCTAGATGATCTCATCTTCTAGCAAAATGTATTATTTTCACCCGCACGGTGAATTGTTCACTAAGGAATTTCATACTAATCAACAACTGCTTAGATTTGTTGCAGTTCTCCCTATTTTCTAGGGACCTCAGAGCCAAGCCACTCATTACACCTCCCAACATCTGTGCCTATGAAACTGCCAAATGAACCAAATCAGGTACTACTCTCTTGTTCCTGCCATGCTACAACCCATGAAGGCCTGTATTGTCCATGCAGGAGCCTGCTGTGGGAACTGCTAATCAAGACCTAAGAATGATTGTGTCATGGTCCACCCCACTTGTATTTTTTTATGTATGTATGTAAGGCTTCCCTTTGCCTCAGTAAGCTAAGCCCTCCTCCTTGGGTGTGGGCTTCTACTTGCAAGCATTTACCTCATTCTGAAATTAATTAAACTTCTATTTGATCCCTGATTCTCCTGTCTCTAGCTTGCTCTGTTCAGCTGCAGCTATTCACAGGTTAGAGGCCGATTCTGATCTAATTGGCATTAATTGGTGTTAGAAGAGGGACTAGATGGAACTGGGACAAGTGGACTTTCCAGTACCAGTGGGAGTGGATTGGTGCCATGAGCCATTCCTCTAGAGTCTGAGAGCTCCTCCACTCTCCTTATCCACCTTCACTCCTCTCATTGTTGAGTCGGAGGACTTTTTCTAGCTCCAATGCCAGTCTCACCCTTTGACTGAGCTTGCCTTTTTTGTGTGTGTGAGGAAAACTCCAGGGCTCCTCCCTTGACCTGTTTCTGGTAAGGATATCCTATGCACACCTCAGTTCCTCCCTGCATGCCTCTGTAAATTTGTTGTTGTAGCCTCTTGGTTTTTTTTTTTTTTTTTTTTTTTCTTCCTCTGCACACCTTTGTTAATTGGTCCTTCAGTATTCCTCTGATTTATGAGTGCCTTTGTTTTATTTTGTTTTGTTTTGTTTTTTTTCCAGCAAGTATATAGTTCTGTACCTCACATCAACTGGCTAAACTTTCTTGCTTGCTTTGCTGTTTGTACTTGTCATTTTTTCTGTGTCTGTGCCTTTGTAAGTTTCAGGATGTTCATTTTTTTTTTTTTCTATTGTGAGCTAGATTTGTTAACTTGAAAGATTTAAAATGCAGTCAACCCCCCAAAAATGTCTAAGACCTATAACCAGAAACTTTGAACACTGGGAAAGATAAATGAGCTTTCATAGCTGAATCACTTGCCCCAGTAATCAGAACTAACTCCCACTTTAGGCTTTCTATGGGAGATTAGGTTATAAGAAAAAGAGAAAAACCCCTAAGACACTTTTTTCCTGTCATCCCATCATTAGCCAAGTTGGAATTATGGAAATAAAATCAAATAACCAAAGTCTGTAGTACCACTAAAAACTTCTTAGCAGACTCAGGAGGTTTGGAGATTAATCGTTTTAACATAGTAAGAGAGAACTCCCAAGACTCTGGAATAATTCCAGGAACTCACTCCCTTCTGAAACATAATAAGTTTAGTAAGTTTTTGTAAAATTTGTTCTAAATTTTATCAATTTTTTTTAAAAGCGGCAAGATTAATAGCTTTGTTGCTTTAGGAAAATGAAGGAAATATAGCTTATTAGAAGAGTGAAGTAAAGAAAAAAAAAGGTAAATGGTTTATACTTCATAGCAACCTCATTAACCTGTCCTTGACTTTTCTGAGTTTTTTTAAATTTTTAAAATCTTTTAAAAAATAATCTTCACTTGCCCATCTCTAAACAAATCAAGCTATTTCTAATTGGCAGCATTCTGACATTGGGTTCCTCCTTGAGGCTGCAGCTAGAGGAAGAGAATGAAACTAGTCATAAGTCCCTTCTATACCATTAGAAAAGGAAGTATGGTTCCTTTAATCAACAAAAGATGCAAGCTAAGAATTTCTTTTTACTGTAAGATACCTGGTCAGTGGAAAACTAAAGGATAGGATGTATTTTGTTCTGGTAAAAAAGGGAAAGCTGGGAGGCTTCCCTCCAAAAAGTATTGAGGGAACCTACCCAAACCTGATCACTCACCATGACGGAACTCTGGAGAGATGACAAGATGATAACCTCTCTACCTTCCCCCCAAAGTCATGAATATATCTCAGTTCTGGGGATTGTGAACAAGACTATTGTAACCCTTGTCTCTCTGTTAACCCTTCTCAATTCAGATCAGCTTAATAAAAAACAATGCTAGAGAACTGGAGTGAAACTTGAATCACATGCTGTCTAACCTGGTGAAAGAAGAGGAAAGATGTGATCAGCTCTCATAACTAGCATTCACTACACCCTGCAACCCAGGAGGCTCCTGGCACCAGCCATCCCAGCTCCTAGAAGGTACCCTCTGACATATCCCCCATATCCAATCCAAGGTGGGTCTAGCCTTTGATAGGCCCTACCTAGCTTCTACTTGGAAAAGCATGGGTACCACTGGCAGTACTAATTTGGCAGTATGAAGTGGGAGGGGAAGTCAGCCAGCCTCTGCCCTTGTTGAACCCACCCTTCTCTGGTCTGGTTGCATAAATGTATTAGCTGTGTAATATTAGGCAAGTTATTTTATCTCTGTTTGCCCCAGTTTCCTGATTTGTAAAGAAAAAATAATAATGGCACCACCTCTCAGAATTGTAGTTATGAGATCAAAATGATACGACTGTAAAATACTTAGCACAGTGATTGGCATGTACTAAACATATACCATTCTTTAATTGAATTTAATTATTCCATACCTAATAACTCTAAAGTGATTTTTAAAATGCCAAAGATAATAAGATTGATGGTTTTTATGTGGGCTAATTTGGAAATGTAATTTATATCACCTGAAGTTGTGTTATTGTATTTTTAAACTGTATCATTTCTAAATCTATGTTGTAAAATTTGAGAGAGTATTATAAATCAGAAATGCAATTAGGAAAGACTTCCCTTTAATCCATATGTTTTATTATGAATTTGACTTTTGAAAGGATGTAATTTATTTTTTTAATTGGATAACAGAAAACTGTTAAAAATGTAGTGAGATAGGACAGCTAGATAGATGGTGCAGTAAAGCACCAGCTCTAAAGTCAGGAGGACCCGAGCTCAAATTTGACCTCAGACACTTAACCCTTCCTAGCTGTGTGACCATGGGCAAGTCATTTTACTCCAATTGCCTAAGCCAAAAAAAAAAAAAAATGTAGTGAGGTATATTTTGTTATAAAGGTTACTACGACTATTAATTATAATAGCACATTTCTACTTCTATTTACTATAATAACACATTTCCAAATGTAATGAGGTATATTTTGTTATAAAACAGTTACTATTCCTCTTCCTCCTCCTCCTCCTCCTATTACTATTTACTATAATAACACATTTCCATTTGGTTATCATGGAAATGTTTAAGTGGTTTAAAGATGTAGCTTCAGCATATTAATGATGAGTCAACTATCAGATATTTGTTGTATCCCAAATAAGTACAGTTTTAATTTATAACTAAATGACTAATAAAAATGTTAACCATTAGGGAAACATCAAGAAAACTATGAAAGCTCTAAGTTGTAGAAATTTTATTATTGAAGATAAAAATTTCTGGGATTATAATTTACTTTGAGTTTTGATTATAGAAATAGTTGTTGGAATTGTCATGAAGAAGATAATGGAAAATGGCATGTGCTGAACTCTAGGAATTGCTAAAAATAGATGTCTGTGCCTAGGAAAGATTTTGGGATGACTTAGGCATGGCCTACATAGGATCCTCCTGATTCTATTTTCTTTCTAAAAAGAAAAATTCCCATCTGGCTAATCTGAAATTTTGGTCTGTGCTTACATGATTATCTACCAGATATGACTTATGCCTCAAACAGAGTTAAGGGAGTTCTCTCCAGTCATAATAGAATAACATTGTTATAATTATATCCTTTTCTTTCATTTTTTTAGCATATTTTTCCATAATGAAGAAATTTTGTAAGTACAACACTAAATCTATATTAAATACTAAATAATAAATTGATACTGGAACACCTCTGAATTACTATAACAAGATTCAGGCATAAACATCTTACAATTTTAACCCACATTTGTGAATAAATTATAATACAGAGAAAATATCCTAAAAAAAGAAATGGTTAGACAAGATAACAGAATTAGACTGTTTTCTCTAAGATCTATATATAGATATATATGACTGGATTCTAAAAAATTGCGTTTGTCATGTTAAGCTTTGAGTATGTTTGAGTAATAAATTCTCTAAACTGATTAAGGATTTATTAAGAATTAGTTGGATTTTACACATAAATTGCATTGATATTGATAAAGAAAATGAGATTCTTTTCCTACTTCTTAAAGTATCTGTCTGATCATTTTAAAAAGGCAGAGTAGTGAGCTTCCTAAGAAAAAGCACTAAAACAAAAAAAAATTTATAAATGAATTCTATCAAACATTATGTCATTTACAAGAATTAGGTTAGGATAGAAATAGCAAATGAAATATAAATTTAAATTCTCTTAAGTTTCAAAATTAGAAAATCAAATTTAAATTATTTTAGATTTGGAACCAGAGAAGCAGAGTCCCCTTTTAGAGCTGTCCTGAAAATAAAGAATATTATCCAAGAAAAGTATCTGGAGACCAGATAACCACATAAAATATCTAGGACTATCCTTTCTATACTCTCTGTTCCCCTCACCAATTGTTCCCGCCTGATGTATTTGACTCCAACCTTCACAGATCAGGAGGCTCTTACCTGCTCTCTTCTGGCTTCGGTGCCTGTCCCCTCCTCCCCACCTCAGGCTAAGAGGGTGTTTAATTAGCTCTGTGCCTCTGTTAGATGGAACTTGATGTTAATGTTTACATTTTCTTGGTTACCTTGGAGACATGTAAATCTCCCTTCTCAGAACTAGTCCATTGTGAGCCCTATGAGTAGCTTGATCTGTACCTGACAATGTAATTATGAAATTATGGGAACCATGTGAAAAACTTGTAACCTAGCCCTGCATGCCTAGGAGACTGGACTATCTTTATGTGTTAGAAACTCTTAACTTTGGACTTATATTATGCTGACCAGAATCTCAGGTCCAAATTTGATGCAAGGAGTTTTCTCACTACTGTCCATATCAAGAAAACTACATATCTATTGGAAAATTGGTAATCAATCATTGTTTTTAAAGGCCTCTATCAGGTCCTTCTGACTACTACTACAGCTGCCAAACTAGTGGGCATGTAGTTATGTGCCCAACGACCAAAGCCCTGATTCAAACTTGTTAGTATTTTCCCCTTCTACATTCTTGATTCCCCCCACTCTTTCTATTTGCAAGCAAGCAATGACTAGCAATGATTCTTGGGAAACACCTCCCCAGTAGGTCTCCTTAAGGGTAAAACCTTGTCCTGGCCCAAGTGGTATCTCATATATGTGTACAAACACACACACACACACACACACACACACATATGCCTGTCCTTTATTGGAAATAAGGGTAGAAGTTCTCTTAGACTCCTTCCCTTTAGCCAAAGAGGGAAAATGTCAAGATAATTGGAGGCACTTTGTTTCCCAGAGGTAAGGTCCAGCAAGCAGGCTATTCTCTGAGCTTGGTATAACAACACTCCTTTGCAGAATGGATGATCACACCCTCTGGCAAAGTATATAACTTTCACCAGCACCAGATGTTCACTAAGGGATTTCATACTAATCAATAACTGCTTAGATTTGCTGCAGCTCCCCCTGTTTCCCAGGAACCTCAGAGCCAAGCCATCCATCACATCTCTTGACATCTGTGCCTATAAAACTGACAAGTCAACTGCACTCCTGTTCCTGCCATACTACAACTTAGGACTATTCTCAAAGGACCCAGCAAGGCCTGCTTTGCCATGCATGAGCCTACTGTGAGAATTGCACTCAAGACCTAAGAATGACTATGACACGGTCCATTTTGCTTATAGTTTTTTATGTTTATAAATCCTACTTTTGTCCCATCGTGTTAAGTTGTTCTCATGAGGGAGAGAAGGAGTTCTGCTTGCAAACATTTTCCTCACTCTGAAATTAATTAAATTTCTGTTTAATCTCTGACTTTCCTATCTCTAGTCTGCTCTGTTCAACTCCAGCCATTCACAGGTAAGAGGCTAGTTCCAGTCCAGTTGAACAAATGATAAATAGACAGATAGATAGATAGATAGATAGATAGATAGATAGATAGAATTGATATGACTGTTTGTGGGACCAAGCTATTACTCTATTAATTATTGAAACTGAATCAGAAATATCTTCAGTTTGGTTTAAATAAGAGAATTTTTAGTGTGATGAATTTTCATGGAGAAGAGTAACTTAGGAAATATTTTGTGTTACAAAAATGGAAAGTCAAATTTATTCAAGTTTTACTCATATGGAAATTATACCTGTTCGTAATGTATGCTCCGTGATACAAACATTTTATTATTAAAAAAAACTTGTTTGATAGTCACTGTTTGAACTTGATTACTTAAGCATGTCTTTTGCTTTAATTGAAGTTAATTTGCTTTCTGTGACTTCATTTGTGTATCACAGATCATCTTGTAAAACTGTTCTATGACCTATGTTTTTCTGAGAGTTAAAATCCTTAACTGTTTCTGCTCCTCCTAAGGGGTTGGGGGAGGAGAGAGATTGGATATTTGAATTAATTTAAATTGAATGGTGTTTGACTTTGGAGTTTTAAAATAATTAACAATGGTTAATTGGTAAATATTGTGAAGTTAAACAATATTTGAAAAGAAATTTTGAGGAACGATAAGATCAAATTTATACACACACATAGTTGGGAACGTTTTGAGAGTTCTTCATTCTTAATTATTTAAAATGCTTAGTTTGTATCTGGATGTCTTGCACATATCAATATATCAGTAAGCTTTTAACTTGTGAACAGAGTTTATGTCAGATATTGAGTTTAGATTAAGTAAGAAACAGTAAGGTGTATTTGCAAATGAAATTTTCTAAAGTTTCAGGTAAACTCTGGGTTCCTACTTTGGTTTCCCCCTTTCAACTCTGTTATTGATTAGATAGGATTGTAAAGTTTGAGCTGGCTTTAACAAGATGAACTAGTTATTGGAGAAGTAAATTTTGTGAGGCTATGACAACTTGTATTGAATTCTGTTTTGTAAGAGATTCTAGCAAGAACATCTAAGGAGCTTCTACAGATTGGAACCAGAATGAAAAATCCAATGAGGACACTGTTTTTGTCCAGATTGCCACAAAGAAAGATGTACCGAGGTTCAAAAGACTACATTGGGCTGTCTGAGATCCAGGATGAATTGTTTTGACTGAATGGATATTGGAAAGGAGTACTATAGTGCTGGGAAACTTAATGTCTTTTATAATTAATGTCCATTATCATGCCCCTTTTGACTTTTACTTTCTGTATCTGCATACTGTCCCAGGTACATCCCTGGTAATATTTTATCCACTGTGTGCTCCCTGCAGTCATTGGCATACAGAAAGAGAGAGACAGAGACAGAGACAGAGACAGAGACAGAGACAGAGACAGAAATAGAATAAATTAAAGATGGTATTGATAAAACTATTTGTGGGAACTGATTTGGAAACATCTTCAGTTTGTTTGAATAAGAGAATTTTTAGTATGATTAATTTTCTTGTAGAGAAGTAACTTAGGGGGGCAGCTAGGTGGCACAGTGGCTAGAGCATGAGCCCTGAATTCAGGAGGACCGGAGTTCAAATATGGTCTCGGACACTTAATACTTCCTAGCTGTGACCCTGGGCCAGTCACTTAACCCCAGCCTCAGGGGGGGGGAGGAAAGAGAGAGAAGGAACTTAGGAAATATTTTGTGTTATAGAAGTGGAAAAGTTCAACAAGAAGGGAGGGCTGTTTAAGGGCTATTAAGGGGGCCCTTGAATTTATCTTTTTGAGTTACTATATTTTTTCAGAAAGACTTGGACTCAAAGAATGCAGGAGACCCTGAATGTATCAAGGAGAAAACATCCTTCACTCCCGGCTGACATAATTTGTTGTTTACTCCCCAAGCTGGATTCCCTGTGTATCCTTGAGAGGAAAGACAAGAGGTCACTCTGTGCCAGGCTGGGAAATTGCTTGTGCATTTGAAACCCTACAGATATGTAGACCATTTTATCTTCATAGTCTAGCAGTTCCCAAGGGAATAGAATGAAACTTTGCCTTTGCCTTCCTCCTCCCTTCCAAAGGAAGGGCTTTTGTTTTTTCCCTACCTTAACTGCACTCCTCCCCATCCATGCCATGCCTGGATAGCTTTTCTGCTATTTCCTCCTTCCTATAATCTGCTGTCAAAAATACACAAACTTCTTTATGAATTGTGAACTCGTTGGGCTCCACATTCATGTTCAGTTCTCTCATAATAAATCTGTTTTTCATATATAAGTTTCATGATATTGTGATTGCCTGCTGAGATCAGCTACATCGCATTTTTGTTGTACTAACAAGCCTCCTCTTTTTTGTACTAGCAGCAATATTTCTATCTGAAGGATTACTCCATTTGTCTATTGGATTAAGAGCTCTTGTAACTACTGGTAATATACATAACTGCACATCAGATCTATAAGCATATTGAGGTCATAATGGCTTGTTAAAACTCTGAACTTACTGTTCAGTCATTTAGGTGCTGTAAAACTCTTTGTACACTTATTATGGATTTTCTTGACAAAGATACTAAAACCATTTTCCATTTCCTTCTTTTACAGATGAGGAATTGAGGCAAATAGAATTACGTAATTTGCTTTGAGTCATAGCTAGTAAGTATTAAGAGGTCAGGTTTGAATGCAGGAAGAACAGTCTTCCTGACTTTAGGCCCAGCACTCCATTTACTTTATAACTTAGCTGCCACCAAACCCTCAACTAGCTCACACTAAATGTGATCTAGTTTCATTTAAAAAATTCATGCTAAATTAAGTTTTACATAAATCACAGCCTAACTGTATTCTATCGCAGCTTATTCTGCTATTTAACTTGACATATTTTATTCTTCATGTATCTCTCCACTTTTGAATAATCTCCTTATTTGGCAGAAAATTCTAGAGAAAACTTACGGCAATGGAAATAGAGTAAAAATATTTTAAAACTAAAATGTATGTATATTCATCATTTTCATATGCAGTATGGAAAATAACACTGTTGTAACTTAGTTTGTAAATGTGTTAAACTCTGTCCCTTAAAACAATGCTTAAAATAAAAATAACAGAATTTTCTCCTTGCATTTATATAATTTTTATTATTTGTCAAGACAACTTAATGTAACATAATCCATGTAAGGTCAGTAGGATAAGTATGAATGACTTCATTTGACAGATTTGAAGAAATAGTATGGTCTAGTAATGGAAGGAAGGAGAGTTGTTCTGTTGGTGAGGAAAGCTATCTCTCCTTTTTGGTCCCCCCTTCATGAGGATGGCACTACTCTTCCTTGGATCTTTTCATTGGGCATGAGTGTCCATTCTCTCCCTCAGCTCTGTCCCTGTGAAGGCCTAGTTCTCTTTTCAAATTAAAGTTCATGAAGACAGTGGAGAAGAAAAATGACCAACCTGCTATATCTCATGCCAGCTCCATTTTGAAAACAACTGATCACTTCTTGCCTATAGTCATAGTTTCTTCCCCCACCCCACCCCACCCCCCAAAAAAGGAGAGAAAAAGTGAAGATGCGCTAACCTTGGGGCTTTCCATTTAGGTGAGTGCAGAAAATAGGATCCTAAAAATGTTAAATTCTTATACTGGTGATCACATCTTTTTCCACTCTACTCCATTCCTGCTCAAATAGTGACTTTTCTGTAATGTTTCCTACTTGCCAAAGCTGCTTCCTGGGGCACATCCCCTTCTCTTAGTTTTGATGCTTATCAAGCAGCTATCTTGTAACCATGTCTCCTGCCCACCCTCTCCCCCCAGTTCAATTAACTTAAGTGGATATCTATCACTTCCAGTATAAAATATAAAATTCTCTGTCATTCAAAGCCTTTCAAAACCTGGCCTCTTCCTACCTTTTCCAGTCTCCTTGCTACTCCTTACATAACATGCCTTAAACTGTAAAATAGATAGGAATATCCCCTACCTCAGAAGCAAATGAAATAATATTTGTAAAAAAAGAACTTAGCATAGTGTCTGGTACATAGTAGATGCTCTTTCCTTTCCTCTTACTCTAAAACATTTTCACTGAATGTCTTCATGCCTGGTATTTGCTCCTTCATCACTGGTTTCCTTCAAATCCCAGATAAAACATCATCTTCTACAAAGAGCATTTTTTGATTCTTCTTAGAGAAAAGTCCTTCCATCTAAGATTGCCTTTAATTTACCCTATATATCAAAACTTCTTAAACTGTGGTTTTGTAGTTAAAGGTTCTGATAGAGAATTGACTCTAATTTGTAAAAAATCAAGCCATTCTTCAATTGACAAATAGTCAAAGGATATGAACAGACAATTTTCAAATGATGAAATTGAAATTATTTCTACTCATATATATAAAAGAGTGCTCCAAATCACTATTGATCAGAGAAATGCAAATTAAGACAACTCTGAGATACCACTACACACCTGTCAAATTGGTTAAGATGGCAGGAAAAAATGATGAATGTTGGAGGGGATGTGGGAAAACTGGGACACTGATGCATTGTTGGTGGAGTTGTGAAAGAATCCAACCATTCTGGAGAGCAATCTGGAATTATGCCCAAAAAGTTATCAAACTGTGCATACCCTTTGACCCAGCAGTGCTACTACTGGGCTTCTATCCCAAGGAAATACTAAAGAAGGGAAAGGGACCTGTATGTGCCAAAATGTTTGTGGCAGCTCTTTTTATAGTGGCTAGAAACTGGAAATTGAATGTTTGCCCCTCAATTGGAGAATGGTTGAATAAATTGTGGTATATGAATGTTATGGAATATTATCGTTCTGTAAGAAATGACCAGCAGGATGAATACAGAGAGGCTTGGAAAGACTTACATGAACTGATGCTGAGTGAAATGAGCAGAACCAGGAGATCATTATCACTTCAATAACAATACTGTATTAGAATGTATTCTGATGGAAGGGGATATCTTTGACAAAGAGAAGATCTAATTCAGTTCCAATTGATCAATGATGGACAGAATCAGCTACACCCAGAGAAGGAACACTGAGAAATGAGTGTAAACTGTTTGCATTTTTGTTTTTCTCCCCAGTTTATTTTTACCTTCTAAATCCAATTCTTCCTGTGCAACAAAAGAACTATTCGGCTCTGCACACATATATTGTATCTAGGATATACTATATTTATATATTTATATATTTAACATGTATAAGACTGCCTGCCATCTAGGGGAAGGGATAGAGGGAGGGAAGGGAAAAGTCAGAACAGAAGTGAGTGCAAGGGACAATGTTGTAAAAAATTACTCATGCATATGTTCTGTCAATAAAAAGTTATAATAAAAAATTATTTTAAAAAAAGCTGTGGTTTTGTGACCCCATTTGGGGTTGTGTAAGTGAATGTGGGTCACAAAAAATTTGTCCACAGTAGAAGATTTCTGAATGTAATTACCACAAATTAATTCAAAATCAAATCTGTAATGAATCCAAGGTGTTTCTGGCAGCACTTGCTTGTGTTGCATCACATTACTTCACTGAAGCCTTGGTTCTGAACACACAACATGCACACTTTGCAATGTGTATGCAGAAATGCTGCCAAAAACACTTTGGCTTAGATTCAAGACAGGATCCTGTAAAAATTTCTCAGGCAAAAAGGGTTAATAAGTGAAAAATTTTAAGAAGCCTTGCTATCTATAGCTTGTTTGTAATGTTTGCATGTTGTTTCCATATTAGACTGTGAGCTGCTTGAGAGCACAGTCTAGCTTTTTTTTTTTAAAAAAAAAACTTTGCATTGTATCCCTAGTGTTTAACATAGTGCTTGGTACATAGTAGATGCTTAATAAATAATTGTTACTGTATATACCCCTTGACTCAGCAGTGTATCTCCTGAGTCTGTATCCCAAAGACATAAAACAATGAAAAGAACCCACATGTACAAAAAATGTTTGTGGCAGCCCTTTTTGTACTGGCAAGGAACTGGAAACCGAGTGGATGCCCATCAGTTGGGAAATGGCTGAATAAGTTATATGAATGTTATGAAATATTATTGTTCTGTAAGAAATGACCAACAGGATGATTTCAGAAAGGCTTGGAGAGACTTACATGAACTAATGCTAAGTGAAATGAATAGAATCAAGATAAAATTATATGTAGCAACAAGATTATGTGATGATCAGTTCTGATGGATATGGCTCTTTTGAACGTTGAGGTGTGATTCAGGACAGTTTCAAAACTCTTATGATATGAAGAGAGTCATCTAAACCCAGAGAAAGGGCTGTGGGGACTGAATGTGGATCACAACATAGTATTTTCACTTTTTGTTGTTGTTGTTTGTTTGCTTTTTTTTTTTTTTTCTCATTTTTTTTCTTTTTGATCTGATTTTTCTTGTGTAACACGATAATTGTGGAAATATGTCTATAAGAACTGCACATGTTTAACATATTGTATTATTATTTTTTATTATATATATTTTTTATAATATTATCCCTTGTATTCATTTTTCCAAATTATCCTCCCCCTCCTTCTACTCCCTCCCCCCGATGACAGGCAGTCCCATACGTTTTACATGTGTTACAATATAACCTAGATACAATACATGTGTGTGAATACCATTTTCTTGTTGCACAGTAAGCATTAGATTCCGAAGGTACATGTAACCTGGGCAGACAGATATTAGTGCTAACAATTTACATTCACTTCCCAGTGTTCCTTCTCTGGGTGTAGTTATTTCTGTCCATCATTGATCAACTGGGAGTGAGTTGGCTCTTCTTTATGTTGAAGATTTCCACTTCCATCAGAATACATCCTCATACAGTGTTGTTGTTAAAGTGTACAGTGATCTTCTGGTTCTGCTCATTTCACTCAGCATCAGTTGATGTAAGTCTCTCCAAGCCTCTTATATTGGATTATTTACTACCTAGGGCAGGCAGGTGAGGGAAAGGAAGAAAGAAAATTTTGGAACACAAGGTTTTGCAAGGGTGAATGTTGAAAACTGTCTTTGCATGTATTTTTTTTTTTTAATGTAATCATATGAGTGTACACATACTTTTTTTTATTAAAGCCAATTATTTTCAAAACACATGCATGGATAATTTTTCAACATTGACTTTTGCAAAATCTTGTGTTCCAAAATTCCCTCTTTTCCCCTCATTCTCTCCCCTAGATGGGAAATAATCCAATACATATTAAACATGTTAAAATATAAATCAAATTCAATATATGTATATATATTTATACAATTGCTGTGCTACATAAGAAAATTCGGATCAAAAAAGGAAAAAAA
Source organism: Sminthopsis crassicaudata (assembly GCF_048593235.1). Lineage (NCBI taxonomy): Eukaryota > Metazoa > Chordata > Mammalia > Dasyuromorphia > Dasyuridae > Sminthopsis > Sminthopsis crassicaudata. The sequence goes on from NC_133617.1 coordinate 515,008,545, forward strand.
TGAGAAAGAAAGAAAAAATGCAAGCAATGCATCTCATTGTTAAAAAGAGTCACGTCCATCAGAATTGATCTTATAATCTTGTTTTTGCCATGTACAATGATCTCCTAGTTCTGCTCATTTCACTTATCATCAGTTTATGTAACGATTCTCTTTCCAAGCCTTTTTGAAATCATCCTGCTGATCTTTTCTTATAAAATAATAATATTCCATAACATTCATATTCTATGACTTATTCAGCAATTCTCCAATTGATGGAGAATTCTAGTTTCCAGTTTCTTACCACTACAAAAAGGGCTACTATAAACATTTTTGCACATGTGGGTCCCTTTCCCTCCTTTATGATTTCTTTGGGATATAAATCCAGTGCAAACACTGCTGGATCAAAGCACATTTTGCTAGCCCTTTGGGCAGAGTTCCAAATTGCTCTCCAGAATGATTGGATCAGTTCACAGTTCACATATTAGTGTCCCAGTTTTTCGATATCCCATCCAACTTTTGTCACTACCTTTTCCTGTCATCTTAGCTAATTTAAGAGGTATGTAGTAGTACCTCAGAATTGGTTTAATTTGCATTTCTTTGATCAAGAGTGATTTAGAGCACCTTTTCATATGACTAGGAATGGTTTTAATTTCTTCATCTAAAAATTGTCTGTTCATATTCTTTGATCACTTATCAATTGGAGAATGGCTTGAATTCTTATAAATTTGAGTCAATTCTCTATATATTTTAGAAAAGAAGTCTTTATCAGAACCCTTGAATATAAAATTTTTTCCCCCAGTTTATTGCTTCCCTTCTAATCTTGTCTGCATTGGTTTTGTTTGTACAAAACCTTTTTAACTTAATATAATCAAAATTATCTATTTTGTGTTCAATACTGTACTTTAGTTCTTCTTTGGCCACAAATTCCTTCCTTCTCCACAGATCTGAGAAATCCTTTGTTTTTTTAATTTGCTTATAATATCACTCTTTATGTCTAAATCCTTGCATGTATTTTGAAAATAAGAAGCTACTATTAAAAAAAAAGAACTCATTTAAAAATAGTCTTGCTATGCTTTCATCAAAAATAAATAAATAAACAAGTGTTGACTGACTGCCAAAAATACCCTAATAGTATCATTGAATTTTACTACATACAAGTAGGAAGACATTATAAAAGTGATGAGAAAGTCAAGGCTGGACAGATGAAATCCTCACAATTGTGTAAGGGTTTTATCAGTAGCTTCAAGAGGCAAATGGGTGGGTCTATATTATGGGGGAGGGGGTTTCTTCAGAATGCTGATAACTTATATAGTTTTGGTGAACCCCCCAAAAGAGTGATCCTTCTGGTTCAGCTCCATGACTTTCTCCAATGAGAAGGCCAACATTCCAGGGCTGCCTTATGTCACTCCTTTGAAAGCAATAAAATGAAGTTCAAGCATGACCAGGAAGGACTCTGACCACCTTGGTACCCATGTTCAAGTGAAGAAGCTATTTGTCAGAGATTTAAAACAATAGTAGTTGACAATGACCTGGAGCCATCTCCCAACACTTTGTCACAAGAATTCTCTTTATAGTTCAAGAAGGGAGATTCTTTTTCAGACAGGACATGTTGTTGAATTTCACCCTACCCAGAGGCACTGTGTAAAGCTGAAAAAGATTAGATGTTGTCCAGAGAAAATATCACTTTGGTGGTAAGGATAGTGCTTATATGAAGTATATGCTAGGGTGGCCATGGTAGCAGCTAAAGCAAAATGTTTTCTCCAAAAGAAATGGCAATTAACAATTATGGTGACTGAAATAACAAAGTAGTTATGGAAATTACCAAAGCTTCAGTAGTAACTTTAAGCAATAGGTACAGCAGCTTTAACAGTTATAGGCAGTTCTAATCTTTCATAAGACCATGAAAAGAAGGAGCTACAACAACAAAAGGGATGGCTTCAATGGTCAGAGTTATAGTCAAGTGATGGCTATGGTGGGGGAAGGGGGGAACTGCTTCTAGATAGAGTACTCAGAAGGGACAGGGATGCTATGGATTCATATCCTCCTTAAAACCCATGTCCAAGTTTCAGTTCCCCAAAGCCATCATTGTTCCTTTTGTCTTAGAGTAGACAGCACCTTCTCCAAGCTTCCTGGAGAAAAAAATAGCTTTTTCTTTGTTTTCCTTCTTAAGAAAATGAACTTGGGCCTCACATATTTTTATGTTATAATCATTGTTAGACTCCATTTTAAAAAATTATTACTTGAATTTTGGGCACTTTTATATTAGCAGAATGTTTTGTTCTTATGTTTTTTGGGGGATGGGTTTTCTTTTTTGGAGCTGGAGTTGGATGCTGCTGATTCCTTAGCAACATCTTGGAAGACTGGAGTTGTACAGGTTGCTAAAATTACTTAACACTAGACAATTGCATGTTCTAGTAAATTTACTTGAATCCCAAGGCTAAAATTTGGAAGGATTATGATTTTTTAAATTATATTTTATTTTTCGTAAATCCCTGCTTGATCATGAGGAGAAATTAAGCTCTAAAGTTTATGATCTTTATTGTCCGAGGCTCTATCACTCAGTTTGTATGTGAGAAAGTCACATAACACATTCCATAAACAAATGGGAAACAAGTGGGAGCTCCTTGTTACAGAGGGTGAACCTTGACCCACTCTGACTTTACTGTAAATATATTGTAGCCCACTGAATTTTTTTTTGTGCCCAATTAGGTGGATTTATGACCTATATAAACAATTCACCAAATGGAAGACAGATTGAAGATAGTACAAAAAATGTGAGTACAAGCAATCTAGAAAGTAACAGAACTGATACTTCTAATATGAGAATACTTCTTTCACATTACCAATAAAAAATAATAAAACCAGATCTGAAAAGAAGTCCATTAAAAATCAAAATTAGTAGGATTATTGGACATACAGATTTATATCCAATGTTGCACATGATGAATTTAACCCTAGGCATATATTGTGCTTTGAGATGTTAGCTAACAATAGTAGGAAGTTATGAGCAATTCATTTTTTACAAACTAAGCTGTTTTTGCCCAAAATGCTGTCTACTGCTGATTCTTATCTACATACACGGAAAATCTAGAAACAGAAACAAAGTGTTTCAGTGGGTTTTGAAACCATTTGTTAAAAATATAAAAATGTAACACCTAATTCATTTACAAGAACAACAGATATCAAGGAAGATGGTTATTGATTAACTGAATTTTAATTGCACAATTAGCAAATAATGAGCATTATGACTTAGCAAGTACAACATTTTTTCCATTTGGAGCTAAGCATCTTTTTTTTTTTTTTTTTTTAAACGATGAGAGTCATTAAAATCAAGTATTAAAGTAACCTGAACCTCAAACCAGTCTTTTTTTCCCTTTCAAATGAGACAATTTCCACTTGGAAAGAGATGATCTGGAATAAGAATGTAAGTCTCCTAGCATAGTTGCAGCTGTCTCCTACTAGATCTCAATGACATGGAAATCTTAAGTATAAGAATATACAGATACATACCTTTCTATAGATTGCAAATATAGTTCCTATAGATGCTAAGCAGTCAATGTTGGAAGAGCCATCTAGTGGATCAAAGCAGACCACATATTTACCCTGAATGAGAGGACATAAAAACATTAACTTAAACATATACAAAGACTAAGTCATTTATGTTTATAGTAGCATCATAGACTGTTAGTAGAGAGAATCCCAGAGGTCACTTAGTCTACTTTACCCACATAAAAATCTTTTTAACATTCCTGATAAAGTGATCATTCAGCTTCATTTGAACACCTATGGAGAGTTTTTAAAGAGGATTCCTAAGTTTCCATTTAGAAATCTGCCTGCTAAACTTTCAATTATTTTTAATTCCACCGGACAATCTTCCTTACAAAAAAAAAAAAAAAAAAAAAAAAAGACAAATCAAAAGGATTTCATTATCAAAGATGTCCAATTACATAAGGAGGATGTCGAGCCAATGAATTTTTATCTTGATACCCAGGGCCAGCTCAAATTGTAAGCAGTGTAGGTGGCTGCCTACAAAGGGGCAAGGCCCTTTCTGCATCAAAATATCTATCCCTACCAGTCGCCTGTTGCACCATCCTTCCTCCTACTACCTTTAGAGTCACTCCTTTGGGTCAGACATAAAGAAGTGGGTATATTATACTTAGGAGGCCATGATTATTATATGTATGTGTAAGCACCTAAGATTTCTAGTTTTTTCTCATTAGCATGGGATCATAAATTGTGTTTTTTTTTCCCCCATATTAATTAACTATTACCTGGGAAGGACTGACAGACTTGAACTTAGGGATAAGTTACTAGGCAAGAAATTTTTAATAGAAAAGTAGAACATAGCAATGACTGAATTCTGGATTCCCAGAATTCAGGACCCTTTGATTAGAGTAGATCAATCACAGTAAAATTCCTCAGAGAACTTGGATCAACTGGGAACTAGAAAGGTGGTTTGCAGCATTGGGTCAAATGTAGATGAATAGTCCTTACACAGGATAGATGAAATGGGTCTAGGGAAGTCTATGTGAAGGGGAAAGGGAAGAATATAGGAAAAGGTTGCCAAAGAAAAACTTTTGTCTATTTTACCATTATACTTAGAAACCATCCTTCTAGTATGGTAAACTGCCTTCGATCTACTATTGTCTTACTGACAAAAATTGTAAAATCTCAGAATTGGAGAGTATCCTAGATCAGGGCTTCTTAAATTTTTCCCACTTATTACCCCTTTTCAGCTAAGAAATTTTTACATGACCCCAGGTGTATAGTTATATAAAAGAGGAATACAAATCAAACATTTACTGATAATAAATCATCAAGAAAGTTATCTTAAAACAATTTTTATATACATATAATTGTACCATTTATTAAAGATGAAAGGAAATTTATATACTAGTAAAATGGATGTTTATTTTTATATAAAGAATTTAATCTTGGTGGAAAACTTGATACTTTTTACTGTTGCCAAGTTTTTTGCCACTCCCCCACACACCCCACACATAATCAGTTATATGACTCCATGACCCACAATTTAAGAAGTTTTAGCCTAGATACAGCCTCATAACAATTAGTATCCCACTTAACAATCCTTCAGCAGTTATACCCAATATTTTTTGGTCTTTGAATCCCCTCACTCTCAGAAAATCTTCCCATACCCCCAGTACAAAAAAACAAATTCTAGAGTTCATCAAGCATATGCTATAAGGAATAAAAGAGATTCCTCAATTTTTCCAAAAAATATGCCTATTGAAGACATAAGATTTTTAATAAACCAAAGTTGTTTTATATCTATTGAAACAATTAAATAAATTGAGACATGTAATTCCTTTTCCTTTCAACAATTTTAGTGACAGTTTTCCTAAATCCTAGTGCTTTCCACCTAAGGTTGCTCCCCAGTTTATTCTATCTATACCTTGTTTGTATATGATTGTTTGTACATCATCTCCCCTAATAGAAATGAGTTCCTTGAGAACAGGAATTGTCTTTTGCTTTTCTTTGTATCCCCAATACTTAGCAAGTTGCTTTGCACATATCAGGTACTTAATAAATGCTTGTTAACTTGACATGACTTTTTCTTGTTTGTTTGTTATTGTTTTTTGGTACAGAGATGTATATATATTATGTTCAGCATCTAGTTTGTTTCCAGCTCTGGATGTGATTGAATTATGTTTCATGGAAGTAACTTGTTAATAGAAACAGAATTAATGGACTAGGAGTCCATTTAGCAAGAACAAGATGTGCTTCTCCAAAGTTAAGGCAACACAAAGTATCCAAAGTGGAACACAATACAGCAGATATGGGCCAGGGCAGAGAACAGTAGAACAAACACCTTCCGTTTGCAGGACAATACAACCTAAGGTTAAATTAGCTTTTTTAGCTATCATCATACACTTTTGTCATGTCATACTAGCATCTGCCTCATAGGGTTATTGTGAAGATAAAATGAGATAATATTTTTAAAGCATTTAGCAAAGTGTCTGACACATAGTTGATACCTGATAAAAGCTTATTCTTCTCTTTCCTCCCTAAGTGACTCTTACTGAGGCTGTGGTCTTCTAACCCCAGCCCAATTTTTTCATGTAGACTCTTGTGCATTCAAAGTTGATTTTTAAAAATCCAACTATATTTATTCTTATTAAATTTCATTATCATACATTTAGCCAATTTAGAGGCCCATTTTCAATTGGACACTCTATCATCTACTTGTTAACCAGCCCTTCCTTTTTTCTAGCCTAAATTCTTAACTGGGACATCAGTAGAAGTGAATGCTTAACTAGCAATAAAAGGGCCAAAGATCAGAAGAAGAAAGAAGAAAGAAAGGAATGTAAAATGAATCTATAACCTGGGAAAGTCTGCCTCTGATCACTTTTTGTTAAGGAAAACTTTCTGGCATATAAAAACAAGCAGTTTGTCAAACTATTAAAACACGTCAGGCTCTATTTAAAAAAAAAAAAAAAAAAAAAAGTGTTGTTAAATATGGAATCCTGGACTCCATAAGCTTCAGTGGGTCCATGAACTTGGCATGGTAAGGAAAAAAAAATCCATCTTTATTTTCACTGGTCTCTACTGGAATTTGGTATTTCTTCCACTTATGAATTTAGACAACAAATCATTATTCTGAGATGGGAACCATAGGATTCCACACACTTCCAGAAGGGGTGTATGACATAGGGACCTCCTTCACCCCCTACTCCTACTATAAAGAAATCCCAGGCCCTGGAAAACACTTCACTGTAGAGTGTTTTATTTGTAAATTGCAGGAAAAAAGGGAGAAGGTAACTAAACTTTCCCATATTTCCCACATTTCACCGCCTCTCCCTAATTCCAACAGATCTGCCCCAATATCCTCAAATGAGTGTACATGACAGAGCCACTAAGGCCTACAGAGTCCTGCTTTACTGGTTCTCTTGTCATTCAGTGAGTAATGAGAGTTTCAGTAAATCACCCCCATATCATTCCTGGATGAGTTGTTTTCCAACTATGTTTTAATCCAGTTACTCCACATTACAGATTCATTGGTAAAGAACCAATTAAAAAAAAAAAATAGAAAATGACTCAAAAACCAAAGTTACCACACCATCTGCTGGTAGACTGAAGAATACCATTCCCAATCCAGAAAAGGAGAGATTTAAGGGTATTTGAATATACACACCCTCTTCTCTTTATTTGTAATAATCGCATCTTTATTCTCTTCTGTGACTAGGACACAGGTACTGTAGGAAGACTGGAGCATGTTAATAACCAAGGAATTGGATAATATGTCTAACTTCTTGACTTCATCACCAGTCACATTGAGAGTTCCTGCAATTCCATACCTAAGATTGAAAACAAAAATATAATATAACGATTCAATATGTAGTATCACAAAAAAACACTGGCTCCAAGGAAATCCCAATAAATGCCATCTGCATCCAGAAGATGACTATGGAGATTAAATGCAAATCAAAACCTGCTATGCTCATTTTTTCTTTGTTTCTTTTTCTCCTGTTGTGGTTTTCTCCTTTTGTTTTGATTTTTCTCTCCCAATATGATTTTTAAAGAAATGTGCTATTGGGCTTATATTCCAAAGAGATCTTAATGAAGGGAAAGGAGCCTATATGTGCAAAAATGTTTATGGCAGCCCTTTTTGTAGTGTCAAGAAACTGGAAACTTAGAGGATGCCCATCAATTAGAAAATGGCTAATTAAGTCACGGTATATGAATGTTATGGAATATTATTGTTCTATAAGAAATGATCAGGAGGAGGATTTTAGGAAGGCTTGGAGAGACTTACATGAACTGAGTGAAATAACAGAACCAGGAGACATCAATATTATATGATGATCAATTCTGATGAACGTGACTTTTTCCAACAATGAGATGATTGATGCCAATTCCACTGATCTTGTGATGAAGAGAGCCATTTAAAACCCAGAGAGAGGATTATGGAAACTGAATGTGGATCACAACATAACATTCTCACTCTTTTTGTTGTTGTTCGCTTGCATTTTGTTTTCTTATTCATTTACTTTTTTTTTTTTAATCTGATTTCTCTTGTGGAGCAAGAGAATTGTATAAATATATTTATATACATATATACATATATATATATATATATATATATATATATATATATATATATATATATATATATATATATATATATACTCATATGTGTGTGTATATATATATCTAAAATACAATCTTAATTTCAGATTTTGATTCATCCAGTCTGGCATGATGTAAGTTAAATAAATAAGGTGACAATATACATCCTTGTCTTACTCCTTTTCCAATCTTAAACCAATCAATTGTTGCATGTTCAATTCTAACTGTTGCTTCTTGGCCCATTTACAAGTTCCTCGGGAGACAAATAAAATGGTCTGATACTGTCATCTCTGAGGATTGGCACAATTGGTTGTGATCCATAGAGTGTAGTCAGTGAAACAAAAGTAAATATTTTTCTAGAACTTGCTTTTTCTATGATTCAGCAAATAATGGTAATTTGATCTCTGGTTCTTCTACCTCTCCAAAAACTTTCTACTCTTCTGCTAATTCTTAATTCATATATTGCTAAAGCCTAGCTTTTAGAATCTTAAGCATAACCTTGCTGCTGTGTAAAATGAGTGCAATTATTTGGTAATAATTTGAACATTCCTTGGCATGCACCCTCTTTTTTTTTTTATGATTGGCACATAAATGGATCTGTTCCAAATCCAGTGAAATTAAAATCACAGGAAAGAGATCAACATTTTCAGATATACAGATGATACCACTGGTAACAGAAAGTGAAAAGGTATTAAGAAGCCTCTTGATAAGTGTGAAAGAAGAAAGTGTAAAAGCTGGCTTGAAACTTATCATTTAAAAAAAATAACAAATCTTGAAAGTGGTCCTATCACTTCCTGGTAAACAGAGGGAAAATAAATTGAAGCAATGTCAGATTTTATATTCTTGGGCTCAAAGATCACTGCAAATAGCAATGAAATTAAAATACTCCTTAGAAGGAAAATTATGGGAAATCTGGACAGCATACCTATAAAAGCAGAGCTATTACCTTGCTGATGAAGATCTGTGTAATCAAAGCTATGGTTTTTTTTTTGTTTGTTTGTTTTGTTTTGTTTTGTTTTTCCAGTAGAAATATATAGCTGTGAAAGTTAGACAATCAGAAAAGTTGAACAATGTAGAATTCATACTTTTGAATTGTGGTGCTAGAGAAGGCTTCTGAGGCTTGGACAGGAAGGAGGCCAAATCAGTCAATTCTTAAAGAAATTAATTCAGGCTATTTATTCACATACTGAAGCTTAAGCTTAAATACTTTGGCCATATAAAGATTAAAGATAAAGGAAAAGGAGGATGGCAGAGGATATGGATTGATAGGATAGTGGAAACAATGAACATGAACTTGGACAGATTTTGAGAGATAGTGGAGGATAGAAGGATGCCGGAGTGCTTTGGTCTATGAAAAGTTTGGATCATGAAAAGTTGGACTTGACTGAACAATTAAACAACATAATACAGACCCTGCTTTTGGTTCAGAGCCTGCACAAGTATTTTGTTAGTGACTGTTACTGTTTCATTTCTATTTATTAAGTGCTGAAGAAAAATCTTTTGACTGACTGTTGAACCAGAACTGAGTGTCAATGTCAAAAAGAAAAGCACAAAACGAGACCATACAATGATCAATTCTGATGGCCGTGGCTCTCTTCAACAATAAGATGATTCAAACCAGTTCCAAGTGTTCAGTGATGAAGAAATCCATGTACACCAAGAGAGAGGCCTGTGGGAACTGAGTGTGGAATACAACATAGTATTTTCACACTTTCTATTGATGTTTTGCTTGTTTTCCTTCTCGGTTTTTTTTTTTTCCTCTAGATCTAATTTTTCTTGAGCAGCAAGATAATTGTATAAATATGCATACATATTTTGGATTTAACATATATTTTAACATATTTAACATATTTTGGACTATCTGCCATTTAAGGGAAGGGGTAGAAGGAAGGAGGAAAAAATTCGGAAGAGAAAGTTTTGCAAGGGTCAATGTTAAAAAAATTATCCATGCATATTTTGTAAATAAAAAGCTTTAATAAAAAAAGAAAGAAAAAAAGAAAGAAAAGCACAAAGCAGTAGGATCAAGATCCCTTTTCATGGTGGCAATTATGGGGGGAAATATGTAAGCCTTGTAGTAAACCTTATCTCCCAACCCAGGTTTCTAGCTAGCCTTGACCACACAGTATTGGTTTTCTGACTCTGTTGTGTTTTATCATTTTTTCCCCCTCTTCAGGAGTGGGATTCAGGATGGAATGCAGGAGATGGAATGGACAAAGCTATCTTTAAGTTTTAAAGGTTAAGAAAAATCACCAGAGATGCAAGAATACAACTCTATAATAGAGTTTGCACCATGGAATATAGTTCAATGAAAGGATATAGCACCAAGGAATGACCTGTGGGATCTATTCCAGAAGTGGAATAAACTGGCTCAAGATATTGAGTCCTTCAGCCTCAGGAGTGACTTATTCATAGCTATATCTGGAAGTGAACTTGATGATAAAAATGTTTATAATAATGGCTTTAAATATGAGCCAACTCTCGCTTGGAGAGATCTACATGAACTGATGCAAAGTGAAATAAGCAGAACCAGGAGATCATTATACACTTTAACAATAATACTATATGAGGATCTATTCTGATGGAAATGGCTCTCTTCAACACTGAGATGATTTGGACCAGTTCCACTTGTGCAGTTTATCTACACCCAGAGAGAGAACCATGGGAACAGAGTGTGAAACACAACATAGCATTCTCACTCTCTCTGTTGTTATTTGTTTGCATTGTTTTCTTTCTCAGTTTTTCCTTTTTTTCCTTCTTAATCAGATTTTTCTTGCACAACAAAATAACTGTACAAATATGTATACATATATTGGATCTAACATGTATTTCAACATATTTAACATGTACTGAACTATCTGCCAGCTAGGGGAGTGGATGGGGGAAAGGTGGGGAAAATTTGCAACAAAAGGTTATTCAAGGGTCAATATTGGAAAAATTACCCATACATATGCTTTATGAATAAAAAGCTTTAATAAAAAAATATATATATATGAGCCAACTCTCCCTAGAGAACAATGCAATGTGCTCTGACTCAGAAGGAATGTTTTTATACTCTGGTTCTTGCTATATCTTTTCAGTAAATATCTTTGTAAAAGTTAATTGCTGTTAATAAACATCAGTTATATTAAATATATATTTCACTGGGCTGTGGATTTGATGATCTAGTTCTAAGTTTCCATGATCTACAAAATTTATTTTAAATAATAATAAACACATTATACACTAACAAAAATGCTATATTTTATTTTTTTAAAAAATACATTTACTAAAACAAAAATATTTAGTGAGAAATAATATTATCTTACATAAGTTTTGCAAATCTCTTTAATGTCTGGTATAATAGGAGATAATTAACTTTTATATCTGTTTCTGTATTAAATCTGTTACTGTATATCATTTTAGTTGATGCACATGAAGAAAATTTGCCCTCTCCTAGTTCCAATGATCTTTTGATGATGAGAGCTATCTATACCCAGAGAGAGATCTGTGGGAACTGAATGTGGATCACAACAGCATTTTCACTTCTTTTGTTGTTATTTGCTTGAATTTTATTTTCTTTTTCATTTTTTTCCTTTTTTGATCTGATTTTTATTGTGCAGCAAGATAATTGTATAAATATGTATGCCTATATTGGATTTAACATATTTTTAACATATTAGCATATTGGATTACTTGCCATCTAGGGGAGGAGGTGGGAGCAAGGGTGGGAAAATTTGGAACACAATGTTTTTCAAGGGTCAGTGTTGGAAAATTATCCACATATATGTTTTGAAAATAAAAAGCTTTAATAATAATAATAAAAAAATGTCCCTGCCCTTTTTGTTTTGAACTACATATCTGTGCAAAGTCAAATTTTCTTTCTTTTCTTTCTTTCTTTTTTTAATTGAAGGTTTTTTATTTTCAAAACTTATGCAAGGATATTTTTTAACATTGACCCTTGTAAAATCTTGTGTCCCAATTTGCTCTCTTTCTCCCCACTCCCTCCCCTAGATAGCTCTCTTCATCACAAGATCATTAGAAATGGCCTGAATCATCTTGCTATTGAGAAGAGCCATGTCTATCAGAATTGATCATCATATAATCTTGTTGCCATGTCCAATGATCTCCTGGTTCTGCTCATTTCATTCAGCATCAGTTCATATAAATCTCTCCAGGCTTCTCTAAACCCATCCTGCTGATAATTTCTTATAGAACAATAATATTCCATAACAATCATACACCATAACTTATTCAGTCATTCTCCAACTGATAAGCATCCACTCAGTTTCCAGTTTCTTGTCACTGCAAAAAGAGCTGCCACAAACATTGGGTCCCTTTCAGGAGAGGTCATTTTAATAGACAAATGACATATTAGCATGGTTTTAAAAATAGTTTTAACCTTTTAGTCCCCCTGACAGGATCTGGGAAACCTTAAGAGATCATCAGAACACGCATTGGGACCTGCTGCTCTTTTCTTTGTTCACTCAATTCACTGGGAACCTTCTTCTAATTCTAGTTCTCTCTAATGTGATACTGCCTTTCTGCCAAAAGATGGGGAATATGATTATTAATCAGTCTTCAAGAGCAGTGATGGCCATTGCATTGACCAGTGTTCTTATGTTAAGACTTGCAAAAAATTTTTCCTTTACAAAATTGCAGCATTCATTTTCTCTTCCTCTTCCAATCTCTCCTCTTTCCCTAAAGAGCTATCTATATTTTTTAATGAAACATTTTAAATACCTCAATTTCTCAAAGATCTGTAATTTCTTCCATGTAGGCAGTACCTATACTAATTCAGATTGAAATCTCACTAAAACATGTTATAATCTTCATGAATTTTTATGGTAGAAAAAAATCCCTTCCTTTGCTGTCTTCCTCATGATCACCCTTTGCAACTACCACCATCACTGCACACCAACTTGAAACCTTTTCAATGATCAGATTTTACAGAGATAAAAGATTTTGAAAACCCAAGTAACCTCCTCACTATGGCAAAGCACTAGAATAAGACATATATGTATAAATTATAAATATACATATATATGTTTTATTGCTGCCTTCTGATAATGTTAAGTATATATTTTCACTGGGCTATGGATTTTATGATCAGATTTCCTTCATATATATATATGTATATAATTTTATACATTTAAAAATATTATTCTGAGAAGGGATTCTTCTCACCAGACCACCAATGGGGCCTATGACATGAAGAAGATTAAGATCTCCTGCTTTAAGAGAATATTAAATATAACATGACATCAACAAAATTATTCTTCTTCCTTGTGTCAAATGATTTTTTCTCCTCTTTGTATTTTTACTGTTTCATTGACACTTTTCTTCTTTTCTTAAAATCATCATAACTATCCACTAACCAAATATACTCTCCAAATTGAAGCTCTCCCTTGTCACAATAAGTGTAACTAAGCAAATCAAATTCATATATTGGCTATGTTTGAAAATGTATGTCCCATTATGTACCTGGAGTCTTCAAGAGCAGTGATTACATTAACCAGTGTTCTTAAAACTTGCAAAAATGTTTTCCTTCATAAAATTTCAGCACTCATTTTCTCTCCCTTTTCCAAACCTTTCTCTTTCCCTAATTTTCCAGTTAGTCCATAAAGCACCACCATTCTCCTAGTCACCCAGGCTTACAATCTACACCCTGAACTCCTCATTCTCATTCACCTCATATGTAAAATCTCTTGCCAACTCCATTTCCTTCTTACCTCTGCCATAGTAGCATTGCTGATATAGTCTCTTCACCTAAAATTTGGATTATTATAATAGATTTCTAGTTGGTTTCTATACTTCAGGTCTCTTCCCATCCTAGTCCATCTTCCACTCAGCTGTCAAAGTATTCTTACTAAAGTTCAGGTCTGACTATGACACTCCTAAGTGATACATATCCTGGAATATGTATCACTAGATTAGTGGATAGAGTTCAGGGCTGGAGTCAGGAAAACCTGAGTTCAAATGTGACCTCAGACACCGTGAGCAAGTCATTTAAGGCTATTTGTCTCAACTTTATCATCTTAAAAATTAACTAATTAATTAAAATGAATTGGAGAAGAAAATGGCAAACTTCTCCAATATCTTTAACAAGAAAACCCCAAATGGGATCACAAAGAGTCAGACACAATGGAATACCAATAACAATATTATGTCAGGCTCAATTATAAAATTATCTGTTTGGTTTTTAAAATCTTTAACATGTCTTCTTTCCCTCTATCCAGTCTTCTAATACTTTTCTCCCTACCATATACTTTACAATCTTTGTTGCTTCTCACATATGGCACTCTTATCTTTCAGCTCCATAACCTTTCACTGGCTATTCTTAATCCTTGAAATAACTCTTCCTCCACACCTGCTCCTCTTGATTTCCTTCATGACTTAACTGTCTCCCCAAGAAGACTTTTCGGGTCCCCCTCTCATTCCATCTCCCCAGTTCCACGAATGGCCTTCTGAGTTTACTTCCAATTTACTCTACAGCTCTTGTATGTACATAGTTTATATTTTTTCCCCTTTAGAAGATGGGTTCGTCAAAAATACTGATTATTTTCAACCTTTCTTTGTATTCCCCGTACTTAATACAGTGTCTGGCACGTAGGAAGTACCTAATAAAACTAGCAGCTGCTGGGTGGTAGCAGTGATTAGAGATCTGAGTTCAAATCCAACCTTAGATGCTTACTAACGTCTTGGACAAGTCACTGTCCTGTTTGCCTCAGTTTCCTCATCTGTAAAATTAACTGAAGAAGGAAATGGCAAATTACTCCAGTATCTTTCCCAAGAAACCCCAAACAGGGTCATGAAGAATCAGATACAACTGAATAACATCAAATAAATGCTTCCTGATTTGATTTATCTTCTTGATTGCCACCTAGATCTAATAATCAAATGTTAATCTGAAGTTACAGATAGTTATTTTAAACCAGATTTTACTGACATACTTTGGGCAGCTGGGGGTGACATGAAAAGCAGAAGATACCCTCATAAGTAGCAAACAAAACTCTTCAGAAAACCCAAGGCTAGTTTCCATAGGCTATGCCTGCCACCTGCTGGTTGAATAGATTAATTGATAGCAGATTTATTCAATTCTAGATGAGATTAAATGTTTACACTTTAATACCCTCAATCTCAAACCCGAAGTCAAATCCTTCCAAACAAATAAGCAGGAGCCTTTTGTTGGGACCCAAAAAACAGCACCTAACATGGCACTGTACACAAAGTGGATCCTCAACAAATACTTAAAGAATGATAATGAAATTAAAAGAAGTAATCACCAAGGCAAAAGGCAAAAATATAAGAAATCATTCATTCCTATTGAGCTCTTTATGAATGTTTTTTTCTCATTAAAACTCTATGACTTTAGCTGCATGACCCTGGGTAAGTCACGTAACCCTAGTTGCCTCAGCAAAAAAAAAAAAAAAAAAAAAAAGGAAAGAAAAAACTATTATTTAAAAAAAAAGAAAGAGAAAGAAAAGGACTCTGAACCATTCTATATGAGTTCCTGGACCTCACTTTGAGAATTTATGGAATTCCTAGTGGGGAAAATCCCACCACAATGTAGAATGACAACATTTCTATAACTTAGTCATAGAAAGTTATCAGCATGAAACATGGAAAGGTTAATGTACTTGGCGTGGATCACACAGCCAATATGTGGCCAAGATTCTGGTCTATCCCAAAAGTCTTTAGACCCTTCCCCCCCACCCTTTTTACTTTATAATCTGGTCATAGTCTAACCTACCCAAGCCCAGCCCAGCCTTCTTTTTCTCATTAGTACTCACAGATGTGCAAGGCCTGCCTTCCTCACAGCGGAAGAGATGGCCTTGATAGCTGTCAGCATGGAGTTCAGCAGCTGAGTGAGCTCTCCAGTCCCTTTAGCTTGTCGACCCTTTTCCATAACAAATCTGGTGAGGGTATGCATATCGGTTTCAAAGGGGCTTCTATCTGACATTTTGACCAAGAAATCTCAAATGATTTTCCTCTCCAGGCAAGAAGTCTTTCTATTCTTTCAAGGGCTGAGGCTCCCAGTTCACTATATTAATGCTAAGGGAGACACATGTAATGTTCATGTCACTGTTTTTAAGAGAAGCCACGTGATGTTGATGCCTTGGAACAGACCTTGGGGAAATGCCGTTTGGAATCTCTTATCCTGGATATCTTCCAAAGCTACACAAGCCAAGTAGCAAGTGCTGCTATCCAATCTCTTTCTCTGTCCCTGTCCCTCTCTTTCCTCCTCACCTCCCATCACCCCCTCTTTGCCTCAATCCTATGTCACCCAATGTATAATGTGAGTATTGAATATGGGACAGTCTTTATTTCTCTCCATAGAGATTATATGATATTCAAAAGATTCAAAGAAGCTCATGAACAAACACAGACTCATAAAGCCTTCAAATCAACTCCTATCCATAACTATCAACTCTTTCCATAATAGAACTGAACTTAGCATTTTTGTCGGGACAAACCTCTGCCATTACTTAGTATTACATAAGCAGCATAAATGGTATGGTTTGATAGAGTGTCAGACTTAGAGCCAATGACAGACCTGAATTTGAATCCTGTCTCAAATACTTATTATCTGGGTTAACCCTAGGCAAGTCACTTAAGCTTCTCCCAGCCTCAGTTTTCCCATCTGTAAAATGGGGATGACCTTAACACCTACCTACAGTGTTGTTGTGAGGATCAACTGAGTTAACATATATAAAGTGCTTTATAAACTTAAAATACTATATAAATATTAATTTATTACTATAAGTCTCCTCAAGAATTTTAATACTTCTCTGTGGTGTAGATGTATCCAGGAAAGTAACCAGATTTTGGAGTTTGATAAACAAATAGACCCTGTCCCATATTTAATATCTAAGCATAGCTAAGCAGCTGGCACCCCAATGTCCAAGCAGTCCAAGTATTGATTTTTCTTCCCAAATAGGACACTGCCCTGGAATCATATGGACTGCTCACTTCTTTCTCCAAGGAGCACGTTATATCAGGAAATCTCTCTCTGAAGTAAGATGCTTAAACTTTCAAACTTAGAAACTACTGGGGCTTGGAGTTACTTGTGAAGTAATTACAAAACTGAGACTGCCCAGGAGAATTCTACTCCAGGGTGACCCTGCCTAAGGAATTCAAAATTTCTCCCTCCTCTTCTATAGGTTATTGTGGTTCAGATGCTTATGTCTGAGACCTCCCCTCTCAGACTATGTCCAAGCACACTGTCAAGTTCTTCAGTTATAACCCATCCCTCTTGCTCCAGTGGAGAACAGGGAAAAAGGGAAAAGTTCTTCCACACTACCTATTCTCCCCTGCCATCCCCAATAGCTCTTCACTACCTGCGGAATAAAGTACAAGAGGAAAGGTGAAGAAGGAGCTCTGGAACATAAAAAAAGTTTTACTTCCTTACAAATAAGGCCACAAGGAGATGTAATACTGTCAGACAATAATCAGGAGTTACCTATGTCACATTACTTGTCTTCAAACAATGGTCCATTTTCTATAATAAAGTTAATTAATCTCCTAGTTTGATCAGGGACTCCCCAATTCCTCTCCCTTACACAAAAAAATCCATTTTTATTGATGTTTTTTGTTTTTATATCGTCATTCCCTTCCCTCTACTCAATGAACTTTTGCTTCTAACAATCAAAACAATGAAATAAAATCAGCTGATAACAATAACTACATCTGTCAGCATAGACAATATTCTAATAAATCTATGCCTTCTATGCACCCCTCCCCTTTCTCCCTTTCCCCTTAACCTCCTAGAGAGCAATACATCAAGCAAGGAAGGAGATCCTCTTCTGCTCCCAAAAGAAATGGTGTCTTTCAGCAGAAGCACAAGTAATGAGAGGCATGTGCTTTCCCACAGTTTGAAACTATTGTCCCTAAACCTAGAAGTTCTAACTGCTTTCTTTTCCTTTTCATTTCTTCTGAACATATTAGCACTAATGAGCCTGAGAAAGGAATGTTTCCAACTTTGGTGATTATCTGGTTTGACAATTCCTGAATTCAGATTTTAGGCAACAAGAGGGTGGTGATTTCTGAAATAGCTTGCTTCTTAGGTCAAAAAAAAAAAAAAAAAAAAAACAAAAAAAAAACGAATTGCTTTCAGAATTACTCTATAAAAAGCTAGAGAATGCCATTCCCTATTTGGCCAGAAAATCTGAACCAACTCTCCATGATAATTTCTGTGTGTTACTCAGACAGGCTAGAAGCTCAAGGTGTTTTTTTAAGAGGACCATAATGTGATGGGGGCGATGGTAGAAGAGGGAGAAGCTAGATGGTGCGGTGAATAGTCTTGGAATCTGAAGACCCAAATTCATGGGTTCAAATCTTGCCTCAGATAATTACTAGCTGTGTGATCCTGGAGAAGTCACTTACCCCTTTGCTTCAATTTCTTCATCTATAAGATGAGCTGGACAAGGAAATGGCAAACTGGTCCAGTGTCTTTGCCAAGAAAACTCCAAATGGGGTCACAAAGAGTCAGACATGACTGAAACATCTGAACAACAACAAATAATATATGTAATGGGTGATATGAATGTTTTATATTTCCTGCATTTGTTCATGCGTGTCTTTGTATCCTTTGCTTCTTATGCAGTTTCTATGATAAAAAGAAATAACATACCCCATAGCCATATTTTATATTCAATATCTTAGTGGGAAAGAATTCTCTATTCCTCATATTTAGGCATAAAATCCACATTTAGTTTTAGAGAGTTCTTGGATTCTCTTGCCCTTATTAATATATAGATTAACTACTGACAGCCTCATTTCCTTACCAAGATACAAAATATTCAATCACACTCATAGATCATTTTCTCTGTGCTTGATCCCTAATACCCTCAATTTTCTGAAATATGAAAGAAATTGCTAGGTAGTATAGTGGATAGAGTGCCAGGCCGGAATCAGGAAGGCTTATCTTCCCAAGTTCAAATCTGGCTTCAGATACTTGCCAGCTGTGTGACCCTGAATATTGCATTTAGCCTTGTTTGCCTGTTTTCTCATTTGTAAAATGAGCTGGAGAAGGAAATGGCAAACTAGTCCAATGTCTCTGCCAATGGGGTCCTGAATAGCTAGACATGACTGAGAAACAAAAGGGGAATATAATTTAAGAATTTTTTGTGCGTATAGGTTTTTCCCCTTTTTAATTTCTTCAGGTACATATCTAGTAATGGTATTACTAGGTCAAAAACTATATGTGATTCTGTATTTTGGGGGTATAGTTTCAAAATGTTTTGCAGAATGACAGCTCCAGGACAATATTAATGAATTTATCTGAAAAGAAGAGAGATATAGGTTGATCCCTTGTGATGATAGTAGGATGCATTGAGTATATATATATATATATATATATATATATATATATATATATATTTTTTTTTTTTTTTTTTTTTTCCTGAGGTAATTGGGGTTGACTTGTCACACAACTAGGAACTATTAAGTATCTGAGACCAGATAAAACAGGTCTTCCTGACTTCAGGGCTGGTGCTCTATCCACTGTACCACCTAGCTGCCCAAAGAATATTTTTTTAAGGACAGGAGAGACCTGGTTATTTTTTACTTGTCTAACCCCAATAGCTATCCTCCCTTTTTAGTCCTTCCCTTTTATAACTAAACTCCTTGAGAAGGCCATCTATGATTTCTGAGTCCATTTCCTTTCTTCTCAAGTCTCTTCCTAACTCTTTGTCATCTGGTTTCCTGCCTTGTCATCCAATTGAAACTGTTCTATCCAAAATAACCAATGATCTCTTAATTACCAAATCTAATGTTCTTTTCTCAATTCTCCTTTATAATCTCTCAATAGTCTTTGGACACATAATTTTCTTTTTCTTGATATTCTCTTCTAAGTTCTCTTCTGGTTCTCTCCTTTTTCTCCTCAATGCCCTTTGCTAGACCTTCATCAAGGTCATTCCCAATAACTATGGTTTTTTTTTCTTGCCCATCTATACAGTTTCACTTAATGATCTCATCAGCTCCCAAGGATTTGATTGCCATCTAAATATAGATGATTCTCAGATCTACTTATCCAGTCCTAACTTAGTCAGTCTCACATATCCAATACTGGAATAATGAAATGCTGTCACATAGATATCTTAAACTTAATATGTCCAAAACTGAACTCATTATCTTCTTTTCAAAAAACTTTTTCTTTTCTAATTACTGTGAAGGGTACCATCATCTTTCCAAAGTGTCACTAAGAGTTATAATATATGATTTGTCACTTTCTTTCACCTCTCATGTCCAAGTAGTTACCAAGTCCTATAGGTTCTACATTTGAAAGATCTCTAGTGTGTGACCCCTTCTCTCCTCCGATCCTACCATCAGCTGGGTACCAACAACCCTCATTATCTAATGCATAGACTATTGCAAGAGTAGCTGTTTGGTCCCCTTGTCTCAGATCTCTCCCCATTCCCATTTCCTCAACTGTCAAAATGATCATCCTAAACTTACAAGCCTATGTTATCCAATATGTCATTCAACAAATCGAAATATTCCCTGTCACCTCCAGGATTAAGTATAAAATCCTTTCTTTGGTTTTTAAAATTCTAAATAGCCTATTCCCTTTCTTTCTTTTCAGTCTTCTTACACTTAATCCTAACCTGGTCCTTTGTGACCTTAGCTTAAATCCTCAAATCTGAGCATTGTCATCCCTGATCTGTCTCCTGGATTTCCTGGTTCTCTTTAAGCATCAGCTAAACTTCCATCTTCTCTAAAGAAAACTTTCCTGGTCCTCCTTAATGCTCATTTCTGCCTGTGATTATTTTCCATGCATCATTTGTGTAGATTGTCTGTGTATAATTGTTTTCATGTCTCCCCCATTGCACTTTGAATACTTTGGGAGCGAGCAAAGATTGCTTTATGTTTTTGTTTTGGAGGAAAATTTTGCCTTTTCTTTTTAATTTTGCATTCTCAGTGCTTATTACAGTTCCTGCACCATAGTAGGCTTATCATAATTGTATCTTAGCTTGAATTGGTTTGACTTGATTTTATATGCACCAAAGAAGTGGTACAAAGGGAGCCAGTCAATGCCAGCTGCATTCAGAGAGAGAACTATGGATACTGAATGTGAATCAAAGCATAGTATTTTTGCTTTTATTTGTTTTATTTCTTTCTTGTGGTTTTCTTTCTCTTTTAGCCTTATTTTTCTTGTATAATGTGACAAATATGGAAATGTTTAAAAGAATGGCAGTCTACATCAGAGCACCTGCTTATCTTGGAGAGAGGGAAGGTAAGAGAGGGTGGGAGAAAAATTTGGAACACTAAGTCTTACAAAAATGAATGTTGAAAACTATCTTTACATGTATTTGGAAAAATAAAATACTATTGAAAATTTTAAAAAAGTATATAAGCCAAAACTAATAAGAAAAAAGAAAAGGAGGAGCTAGTAGATAGAAAAATTGAAAATTAGAGTCAGGATGATAATAAGGACATTTTTCTGGATAATGCCAAAGAGAATAGGGTTTGGGGTCCCAGGACTTTGGAGAGAAGACTGACCAATTTTTTTTTAATCAGAAACCAGAGTAGAGGAGGAGAGTGATGGATGATGTCAGAGAATATGAGATGAAGACACAAATATCAATGTTTTCAAATGAAAAGTATGAAAAGAGGACCTCAGCTGATGGGGGAAGGGTAGGCATGCCATAAGAGGTTTGAGGGGAAAAGCGAAGATTTAGATTAGCTTGTCATAGTGAATGGGATATAAAATTGCTTAGTGAATACTCAAAAAATCATCAAACTGTGCATACCCTTTGATCTAGCAGTGTTTCTACTGGGCCTACACCCCAAAGAGATCTTAAAGGACAGAAAGGAACTGATGTGTGCAAAAATGTTTGTGTCAGCCCTTTTTGTAGTGTCAAAAAACTGGAAACTGAGTGGATGGAAACTGGTAACTGGAGAATGGCTAAATAAGTTATGGTATATGAATGTTATGGAATATTATTGTTCTGTAAGAAATGACCAGCAGAATGAACGCAGAGAGGCCTGGAGAGACTTACATGAACTGATGCTGAATGAAATGAGCAAAATCAAGAGATATGGCAAGTACATGGCAACAACAAGGTTATACAATGATTAATTCTGATGGACATGGCTCTCTTCAACAATGAGAGGATTCAAACCAGTTCCACTTGTGCATTGATGAAGAGAGCCCTCTGCACCCAGAGAGAGAACAATGGGAACAGAACAGAGTGTGGAACACAACATAACATTCTCATTCTTTTTGTTTTGTTTGCTTGCATTTTGTTTTCTTATTCATTTTCTTTTTTTTAAGTGATTTTTTTTGTGCAGCAAGATAATTGTATAAATATGTTTACATATATTGGATTTAACATATATTCCAACATGTATGACATATTGGATTGCTTGCTATCTAAGGGAGGGGATGGGGGAAAAGAGGATAAAATTCGGAACACAACATTATGCAAGGGTCAATGATGAAAAATTATCCATGCATATGTTTTGAAAATAAAAAGCTTTAATAAAAAATAAGAAAATAAATTGCTTAACACATGTATTGTATCTAGGATATACTATAACATATCTAACATGTATAAGACTGCTTGCTATCTAGGAAAAAGGATGGAGGGAAGAAAGGGAAAAATCAAAACAGAAGGGAATGCAAAGGATAATGTTGTAAAAAATTACCCATGCATATGTACTGTCAAAAAAAAGTTATAATTATAAGATTAAAAAATATTTTAAAAAATAAATTGCTTAGTGAGAAGATTTGTCTTATTTTCAGCAAGAGGCCAGTTGAAATTGATGTATAAACAAAAGATATCAATAAAACTTGTATGTGCTTAAAACTAAGGTGTGATAAGGTGAAAAATAGGAATTAGATTGGGAATTAGTAGCCTCCTCCTGGCCAGATAACTAATTGGCTATGTGACCTAGGTCTCATTTCCTTCTTTGGCCTAACGAATCTCTCTAGGGTTTTTTCCTGATCTAATCTGTAATTTGGGGGAGAGGTAATTCTGATGTCAGCTATTCGGTGAAAATGAAATTATACCGAAACATTGAACTAAAGTGTTCTTAAGTAACTTTTGTGTAACCTAGGCTGGCAAAGGGAGCCCAGGAGGTTTGGCTATTTCTAGCACCATCTGGCCTACAACTGACAGCCAGGTGCCTCAGTGATACCCCACTGCAGCTACTTTGAAAGGTTAGGAGTTGAGTTACTCACACAGTCTGTAACTGTAGCTGATGACCTTTCATCAAATGCCAAAGTTCTTGCTGGCTATGAATAAATGTGGGAGCTGCATTGCAGTCACTTGTAAAGGTCCATAAAAGAGTGAATGAAATGCCTATTTTCTTAAAGGCATATATGGTTGTTTGGTTGGTTATTGTCCTTAATGCTCACAAAAAATGACAGTTTTCTATGTTGGAGTAAAGGTGTCCAACTATGGTTGATCTGAGTAACATAACATAACAGTTCAGGCACAAATAGTCCAAATGAACATTTGAAGTAGTGATAGCTCTAAGTTTGCACATCTCATGTTTCTTTTGAGGTATTTTAATTAAAGATACACATAGACCTTGGTTGCAGTATAATTAACAACTATAATAACAGCAGCTAAGATTCTTATACTGCTTATCATGTGCCAGATGATTTATAATCATTTCATTTGATCCTCAAAACAACCCTGGGAGGAGGTAGGTACTATTATCCCCATTTTACATATGAGGAAACTGAGGCAGAAAGTGGCTTGGTGACTTGCCTACTGTCACATGCTAAGGTTAGATTTGGAAGCCTTCCTGACACCAGGCCCAGAGCTTCCCCTCAGCTGCCTCTAATACATAATATTTTTATAGTGCTTCTTATATAGCAGGCATTTTATGATTATTATTTTCTTTGATCATCACAACAACCTTCAG
The DNA here is from genome assembly GCF_048593235.1 of Sminthopsis crassicaudata. Lineage (NCBI taxonomy): Eukaryota > Metazoa > Chordata > Mammalia > Dasyuromorphia > Dasyuridae > Sminthopsis > Sminthopsis crassicaudata. Next base: position 515,032,467 of record NC_133617.1, read on the forward strand.
AAGTAGGAGCTATCATTAACCTATCCCACCGATGAGAAAACTGAGGCAGAGATTAAGTGACCAGGGTCACAGAGCTGGTGTCTGAGGCTGAATTTGAATTCAGGTCTTCCTCACTCCTGGTCTGACACTATACTTAGTGTGCCACCTAGTTATCCTTGCCTATACTTAAGTATTTGATACTTAAGACAATATTTCTTGTAGCTTTGGGGTTCTCAACCAGCAGATCAGTATTTATCAGAAATCGGAAAGCCATACCTGGTAGATCCATAAACCGATTGCCATTATCCCCTCCAATCCCCCTCTACTCTCATCCCTGTGGCTTATTGTGATTCTCAGCAGGAAGAAAAGTGCAGCTGGAAACTGCTTCCCTTCTCTTCTCCTCAGATCAGGAACTTAAATTGTTGGCATTTTTGTTCAATCTTTTCCCCTTTTCAGTGACTAGGGGGCAGCATAGAATAATGGACAGAGTATGATGGACAGAAAAAGAGACAGATTTAGAAATACTTGTGTTCAAACAAATCCCAACTCTGACACTTACTGAATGTTTGAACAGCCAGCTTAACCACTCCAAGCCTCAGTTTCCTCATCTGTTAAAAAAAAATGCCTATAGTACATACCTCACAAATTTGTTTTGAGGATCAAATGAGAAAATTAGGTGCATTTTGCAGGCTTTAGAGAGATATATATATAAGTACCAGTTACAACAGGCTCAAAGATTTGAAGAGGAAAAAAAAAAAAAGACTTCCTCTCATAAAAACTTGGGAGATTCTGTTCTTATTTTAAAGTATAAGCAAATTAATAATAGCTAGCATTTACACACACATATATAAGCATGTTTATATAGTGCATATATGTATAAAGGATATTAGGTTCACACAGAGCTTTATGTATATGCACATATGTAAACATATACTAATTATATATTAATATAATATAGTATATATATATATTCTCATTTGATCCTCTTAACCCTTACAAACCCACCCTCTCTACCAGCACCTGTCTCCTTGCCTCACTATTGTTAATGCTTTCACATTTCTGCTTTATGTGTATTATACTTAGCATGGCAAAGTGGGTAGAAGGCTAGTCTGGAGTTCAAATTCTCCCTCTGATCCTACTACCTTTATGACTATGGGCTCCTCACAGCCTCTCAGTTCCTCAGGCTATTCCCCAAATAGTAGAGAGAGGCCTATGTTAGTTGGCTATAGGGAGTTTTCTTAAGAGGACAAATAAAATCACAGGTCCCAGAATGGGGGGAGGGACTTAATCTTGACATTTATTAAGCACCCATGTACCACCAGGTGCCAGGTCTGTGCTAAATACTGGGGATACAAAAAGAGGCAACACAGAGCTGACTCTGCCATTAAGTAATTGTGTAATCCTGCTAGTCATAACCTACGTTTCCTCATCTAAAAAAGAAGGCATTGGATGAAATGAGATTCTTCTCATTCTAAGACATTATGGAAGACAAACATTATGTGTGTGTGTATATATATGTATGGTGAGGGTAGAATACCAATTTGAAAGTCAAAATCTGGATTCGAGTTACACTTTGGCTGTGTGATCCTGCATAATTCATAGAACTAGTATTTTAGAAAGTTCTCTGTCACTTGTAGGTTGTAGAGAAGGTGCTGATGTGCATTGATTAAGGGAGTCTCCTAGCCTATGAGTTTTTTATGTTAATAAAATTACAGGTTCAACCCCTCTCCCCATATTGTGTGTGTGTGTGTGTGTGTGTGTGTGTGTGTGTGTGTGTGTGTGTGTATTTCTACATCCACATCCCCAAAAGAATTAGGAGGATAGATACCAGGAATGCATACCAGTAGCTTGTCTTATATACCCATAGCAATTAAAGTCTATCAGTTCATGGAAATATAGGATTTACGTCTATAAGAAAACTTAGGAATTGTCTAGTCAAATCCTTTATTTTATAAGTGAGAAAACTGAGACCCAGAGACATTATGTGATTTGCCCAAGTTTGCTTTTAAGTGCTAAGCAGAGCCAGAACTTATGTCTTCTCTCTCCAAATTCAGTGCTTGAGATAGTGCAAATCCAATTCTGATTGGGCTAAGTACTTGCTGTTGTTCAATTGTTTTCAGTTGTGTCTGACTCTTGTGACTTCATTTGGGGTTTTCTTAGCAAAGATGCTGGAATGGTGTGCCATTTCCTTCTTCAGTTCATTTTACAGATGAGGAAACAGAGGCAAACAATGTTACGTGACTTGCCCAGGGTCACTCAGCTATTAAGTGTCTAAAGAAATATTTGAACTCAGGAAGATAAGTCAGATTCCAGCACTAGCACTCTATTCACTGTACTAATAGCTGCCCTGAATTAAGTAGTAATTATTAACAATTCCAGATGTGGAAAAAATATTTGATCGTACCTAAGTTGCATTTTTTCTTTAAAACTTAAATTAGAGCATCACTTTAGATATGATATTTTAAGATTATTGTCACACTTCTTAAAATTTAATAGTCAGAAATTTATAAAGAAAAATCAAAATTGAGTAAAATCAAACTCTTGTTTCTGTGACCAAGCTAAACACATTTATGGGAAAACTTTCTCCTTGATTAAAGTTCTATAATAAACATTTTCCACTATCTATCTTATAAGTATAGTGCCTAGTAAGAAATAGAAATAGATATCTTAGACTTATGAGTTAAAATTTATGAAGTGGTGAGAGATGTCACAAATACAAATAACTATTGGGTATGAGAGGACAAAATTATAAGATTCAACACAAATCAATGATGTATTTTTTTTTTTTAAAGGAATAGCAATTTATTTTCTCTTTTGGTTCCCCGCCTCTCAAAAAATCTTTCCCATTTGTGGCACTATAGAAACTACATTTTGGTTAGGGTGCCCAAAGCACCATACAATATTTTGTGTATCAAAAGAATTGTGGGAAATAAAAAATGTGTTTTGGTATTGGTGTGCTATGGAAGTTTATCAGTTCACAGAGCGCCCTTTGATATTTGGCTCAATTCTTTTTGGTGTCTTGGACTGAGTAGGAAGATGAGATCTTCACTTGGCAGCATGCTTCTTGTAAATCTCTAAGAATTCATTCACATCATCAGGGGACCCCAGAATCACTGGTGCTCTCTCATGGATGTCAGTGGGAACAATATCCAGCACAGCTTTATTTCCTGTGGTAGCCATGCCTCCAGCTTTTTCCATGACAAAGGCCATTGGATTACACTCATACAGGAGTCTCAGCTAGAAAATAAAAGTCAGGAAACAATGTGGTCACAGGCTTTAATGGTGGAAGGAAACCAGGTCAAAGAGGATGATTCATATAAAGTAATTTAGGTAAGAAGGACTTGAATTTGCATCGAAATTTAGTGTTCTTTGCACTATGACAAACTCCTCAGTTTAGCATTTATAACTAGAGACATCCAGGAGCCAGCTCACACCTTGAGGGAGTTGATGGTTAAATTTTCAGTGTGAATATTTAAACCTATGAAATCATCAATCCACAAAGACAGGGCTTGATATATTGTTTTGGTTTTTGTTCTCAGGCTTAAGAAAGTTTTGGGGAAATAATGGAGAAAATGTTAATTGTACAGATTAAGTTTAATAATATGAGGACAAAAGAAAGTAGATAGTACTTTAAAAGGGAAACAATTCTTCATTATCCCATTTAAAATAAGGTAGAAAAATGTACATATAAGAAATCATATTCAATAGTTGAGAAAAACCCAAACATGAGCCATGTCATATTAGGTCTATATTGTCAATAATTGTATGATATCTAAGAGACAAGTTTCACAACAGATCCCCATCTTCTTTGCAAGAATGAAGTTTCCCACAAACTAATAGTCTATCTCTATAAAATTATTTTAAAACAATCAAATAGAAAATGGAACAGTGTAAAGACCCAGATTTGTAGTCAAAAGGTCCTGGGTTCAAGTCATGTTGATGAGGTGAAGTCTAGTTTTGGGGGTTCCCTTTCAGGAAACAAAAATATGATGAGGTTTAGGTTTTGGAGTTCCCTTTTGTAGGGAATCAAATGATAAAGTCTAGATTTAGGGAACCAAAGTGAGATTAGGGTTTCTGGTGGTCAAGGAGTTAAATGATAAGGTCTAGTGACAAGTTCGAGGTTGAAGGAACCAAATGGAGAGGTTTGGCTCCCCTGTACCCCCTTGGAATTCGGCACAAGGGTAGGGAGTTTTAAGGAACCCCCTTTTGGCGGTGCAGGGATTCTCTGTAAAGGAATTTACAAAGATGAAAACCTAGATTGATAAAAGAGGTTTAATATAGGTATTGGGAAGTAAGATTAGAAATCCCAACAGAGAGAAGCATAAAGTCTCGTTAGGGAAATATGTGAAGGTAAAGAGAGGATAACACTGGAAAAGAATATTATTCCAGTGGACAGAGCCTTCCTGGGCATAGCCTAGCATGGCATAGCATGTTTAGAACCTCTGCAAAGAGAGGATTTTAGATCGGCTCTTTTATAATGGAAGCTTTGGCTACAAAATGAAGGGGGCTAATGGGTGAAGTCCCAAAGAGGCTCATCTACAAGCTGGGTTTCAGCTTGAGCTGGAATTTGAGAAGAATTGAATGAGTTTCTTTAATTCAATAGGGTTGGAATTCTTTTGCTCAGGACTGAACCAACCCCACCTAGATAACAGAATGAAACTGTTTGTCTTATTTCCCTCTGGTAGGGCCCCTCACTGAGGCAGAGTTGAAAATTTTTTCCTTTAAGGATTTTTAGAGTTTCAGGGTCCCTTCTTCATTGTCTCTGGCAAATAATTGTCATGTAACCTCTGACAACTTGTTTAAACCAGGTAATTCTTTAAGAATACAAATTATAAACTATTTGGTTATCTGCATTTGTAGAAAGAGTTTTCACACTGGAAATTCTGTACAGTGACAAAATCAAAGGATCATAAACATGGAAGTGACTTCCACAGGTCACTTAGTTCACACTCTAGCCCCACCCCAACTTTTGATTTCAAGTATTTTGTCTAGCTGAATTTCAGTCACATTGGAATCTTTGTGATCCCACGGGGGTTTTCTTGGCAGAGATACTGTGGTTTGCCATTTCCTTCTCCAGCTCATTTTACAGATGAAGAAACTGAAGTAAACAGAGTTAACTGACTTGACCAGATCACACAGCTAGTAAGACGGAATTTGAACTCAGGTTTTTCTGACTCCAGGCCTGGCACTCTATCTTCTGTACCATTGAGAGAGGCTTCTTCAAGTATAACTACCTTTAAATCAAAGAATACGCCCTAGTATTTCTCAACCATTCATTAGCAACCTTGGGGTTTGGAGGGTGAGGTTAGGGGATAGGGAAAGCTGCCTTCCTCATACTTTATTTAAACTGCCTTGTCCTGCACATTGAACCCACTTTCTTAGTCCAATCCTCAAGCAGGAGTGTTTACCTTTCCTTTAGGGCTCTTTTTGTTGGCTGGATACAAAAAGATTCCTCCATACACCAGTGTTCGGTGCACATCTGCCACCATGGAGCCCACATATCTTGCACCATAAGGAGCTGTGTTATCCTGCCAATTTCAAGATAATTAGTAACTGGGACTGAGAACAGGGAGAAAAAATAACACTAGTTCATAGATACCTGCATGCCTATAAAGAAAAGATTTAAAAAACAGATTTCCCCCCACTTCCAACCATGTTCACAGCCACATTTTAAAAGGGGGAAGGGTGGAGGGAGAAGGAATAGAGGGAAGAATGAGAAGATTGTTAAATAAAGCAACTAGGTTGGATGCCATCAAGAATAAATGATCCTGGGGGTTTTAACTACATAGAGTGGCCCATATGAAATCATAACCCTTTGTATTCTCTGAGCTCATAGGTCCCTGAACTGAAAGTGGTTTATGACTAATTAGCTCATTAATCTTGCAGAAGGTGGCTACTTTTATTATCCAGTTTCCTCTCACTTTTACCTCCCATTCCTCCCCCGGGCAAAAGTTCTGATGGCAGTGCCAGGAACTCAGTCTTTGGATTCTCAAGGGCCAGAACAACATGTGTTATTTTTCAGGTTTCTTCTCCTTATTCTAATTTCACAACACAATTCTTTTGCAATTAATTAATAAAAGTCACTCAATGATTGTGGTTGATTCTATGAAGATTCAGAGTAATTATTCAATTTTCAGATGTACACTTGTATATATGTATATATGCATGCATGTATGTATATGTATGTGTATATGTGTATATATACATTTATATGTATGGACATGTGAATCTCTCTCTTTTTTTTAAAATTGTTTTTATTTATTTATTTTTGTTTGCTGATTTTTTTTTTTTGCTGAGGCAATTGGGGTTAAGTGATTTGCCCTGGGTCACACAACTAGGAAGTGTTAAGTGTGTGAGACCATATTTGAACTCAGGTCCTCCTGACTTCAGGGCTGGTGCTTTCTCTACTATACCACCTAGGTGCCCTTCTCCCCCCCAACTTTTTTTTAAACAAGGCAAATCAGGAAAGAACAGATGTCTACAGTTTTTGTAACAGACCAGCACAAAGCAAATATCCTGGTCTCTTTTTGACAACATCAGTCCTTATCCTCTTGGATGGGGGTTTTAATCAAATTGCTCTCCTTTGAAAAAAAAAATTTAAATAATAAAAATGGTTTCCTTTGTAATCCCATGTATTTTATTTTATGCATTTGAAAACATAATTCTGAGAAGGGGTTCATAGGCTTCATTAGATTGCTTAAGGAATCCATCACCCATAAAAGGTTAAGAATCCCTGTCTGTGAATGACACTTTCCTCACTCCCATAATAAAGCCTTTTTTGATGCCAGCCATGAGGTATAGTCTACCTGTGCAGTGTACTTTATTTATGAGTATCATAGAGGCAGTACTACACATATGTACTTACCTGGGGAAATTTCTTCTTCTGGATATATTCTGTGATTGCAGGATCAAAATCCCTGGCATAGCCCTCATTAAGACTGTAGATATTACCTTTCTTCTTTATCTTCACATCCTTTTCAACCAAAATGAATTCCCCAATAGCCTTAAAAAAATTGGGAAATCTTTAAATATGTAAATATAAGCAAATAGCCTAGGGTTACCCCTTAGTCATGATGTGACATGACTCTGGAAACAGTGTAAGTATGTGGTATACCAAGCAGGGTATAGCTTATGGGGTTAAATACTTGAAAAGTAATTGGGGAAAAGAGTCATACATTCCCCACCTGTGCTTTGATAAGTATTAAGCCAAGTTTTTATTGTGTTGAGAAACTCTGCCACCAACGACATAAAAGGCAGCACCTCCCCCTACCCTACCATGTTTCACACGGGACACTTAACTGTTGTCTTTTATAAAGAGTCAATCATCACTAGAGTCTGGGACTTATATAAAGACACCTAATCCCATGTGAGCAGTAGGATACAACACATAAGGATGGAAAAAGAGAAGTATTCATGACAAATTAAGTTAATACATAGGAAATAAAATTTTCATAATGCAAAATAGTCACATGCAGACAAGTCAAACTTTCTGGATGCAGGAGAAGCAGCTACTTAGTCAATGAAACTATATATAGCATCTGACCATTGCATCTCAGGGCTCAGGTAGCAAACTTTATCTCCATGCTACAAAGGCAGAGATAACTAATGTGAAAGCTTTTTTGAATATAAAAGCATTAAGAAAATATAAAATATTGCTGCTACTGTTGCGACTTGCTTGAACACCAGATCAAGAGAAAAGTATTTAATTTCTACATATTTATATACACAGATACTGTCTCCCCTTATAGAATGTAAGTTACAAGAGGGCAGGGACTGTTTGATTTTTTGTTTTTGTATCTCCAAGGACCTAGTCAGATAGATAGTAAGAAATTCTTACTATTATTGGTTGATAAGAAGACTTTTATAATAATAAATATAAATTATGTGTTTTGAGGGATACAAAGCCTACTAAGTGCTAGGGGAAATACAAAGTTTAAATAATACAGTCCCTGCCCTCACAGAATAGGAATAAGCAGGCCACAGGCACTAATTTATTATTTATATTAGAAAGGTCTTAATCAGATTGAATAATAGCAGCCAAAAAACAAACAAACACTCTAGTACTACATTAAATTTGCATGTATCTTTTAAAATATATAGTGCTTGTTAGGTCTCAGGAAAATAAATGAAGAATCAAATATAGGAAAACTTACACCATTAGATATCCTTTTGTAATCTGGAAAGAAGAATAGGTTTATTTTTTTTTTTCTTCATCTAAAGTTACTCAAATGTAATATAAATTTAGGAGTGACAATTCTGAAGTGTCCATCTGTTTAATCTCAGTAAATCTCAAACTTGAAGAGTATGTAGCAAGCAATAAATTAAATAACAAGATTAATTACTTCAGAAAGAGTTGCTTTGGCCATGGGTTCTTTAATAGAAGTAGGAATCCTAGTTCTCCCATCACAAAATCCCAGTTTTCTAAATGAAGCTCATCTATATGGTTCTCAAATGTCATGAAATACGAGTCTATATGTTAATGGCTACTTATATATTTTATACCCCCACATTTTGAAGAAATAAAATTCAGTTCTGTAAAACCATACAGATGTTCTACTTGGCCCCAGAAAGCAATAGGAAGAAGATGCAAAGAGGTAGATAGAGGTACCATATAAGAAAAAACTTTCCAAGAATCAAAAGTGGAATGGGCTGCTCTAGTAGTGAGCTCCTCTTCACTGATTATCTTCAAAAGCTGGATGTGCATTTGGTTATGTTTTAGGAGGGATCATAAGATCATAAATTTAGAGCTGGAAGGGACCTTGTTGACTGAGGTCTACCCTATCATTCATATCCTAGTAGAGTTTGGTCTAGATTGCCTCTGATATCCTTAGCAACTTTCAGTTTTTTGTGATTTAGAGAAAAAATGGTGAGCACACAATTGTGTTCTTATTTATAATACTTTTGAACCCTAGATGCTTTGAGCCCTTACCCTAGATGCTATTAACCTTTCAAGTCCAGAATTATTAAATTCAGAATTTTTCAATTTTTACAGACCCTCAAAAATGCTTACTATGTAAATGCTATGTAAAATGCTTATTATTATTTCATTAATGCTATATGAGGATTTTGTCAATAAAAAGTTTTATATTGATATATTTTATACATATAAAATTATGGCAGAAGAAATTTTTAGGAATATTTTATGTTTTTTAACTGAATAGCTGAATGTAAAACAATTCATTTAATAAGCTAAAGATAATCTATAAAATAAAATCATAGCAGTGAAAATTTTTCATGGTAACTTGGGAAGCTTACATTTAACCTCTAAATTTTTTGGAGAAATAAGCGATTAGCAGTAATCTTAGATAATCTATAAATCTTGTTTTTTCTCCACAAGGTTAGAAGGGAGATGTTCCCATGCATGTTTTATTTCTTTGTATTCTACACCAGTAAAACTCTTGGTGTTAACAGAAAGCACTGGGAGAAGCCTAGAAGTTCACCTGCTTCTACCTGGAACTACAGAACATGGCAGAAGTAATCTTTTGAAGGACATGATGCAGGACTTTGAAGAACTTTGAGATGAAAAAATATCATATTCAACAAGGGGAATCTCTCTAACATAGTTCATGTAATATTCTTATTTAAAAAACCCCAGCATATCCAGATTGCTTGCTGTCTTGGGGAAGAAGAAGAAGGAAGAGAGGGAGATAAAAATTTGGAACTCAAAAGCTTATGTAAATAAGTGTCATAATTGAAAGAAATAAAATACTATTAAGTGAAAAACAAATAGTATAACACTCTCTTGCTATTCCTTAGCACCCACCAACTTTTTTTTCTCTCTTCAATTTCCCTAATCTTCCTTTAACTTCCCCACATCTGTCTGCTAATATTTTGCCTCTTTTAAAAAATTACTCTTAAGAATTCTTACCGGGTCCAGCATAAAGCAGTTAACTCCACATGCCATAGCCAGCACCAACATCGTGGCACTGCCATAGAGTGCATATCCGGCAGCCACTAGATTCCTGCCAGGCTGCAAGGCATCCTTTTCAGAAGGCTCACTAGCTGAAGTCTAGAATGGAAAAAAAAAAAAAAAAGGAAAACTTTTTTTTGACCTTCCATTATTAACAGAATGCATGATGATACTATAATCCTAATGTAATGAGACATCTCTCTTTAATAGCTTTACTTCATGCATTAGGTAATTTCCTGATTCTATTACTGCAGTAGCCTTCCCACCAGATGCCCAGTTTCCTGTATCTGGAGCACTCTTTCCAAACAAGATTCTGCTCTAATTTTACTAATCAGATCTTCTCTTGCTTCTCCATTACTACTTCAAAATATAAGCACATACAAATACTCTCTTTAGCAATAGCTCCCTGAATATTCCAATTATATTATTATCTTCTTCCAGATCTTCCACTATTCAACCTCATCTTTACTTAAATAAATTAGGGTCAAGAGAAGTATGGTATGTCTGCCAGGGAAATCAAATATGTGGAGAATATTCCTAGGGAATAGAGCTATGTATATAAAGGACTCCAGGAAGTCAATGAACATGAACTTTCCTCTATCTTCATCTCAAATTATAAGTATTCAGAGGAGATAAATATCAATCAGTTATCTTTTACTGATGCTTCTATGGCAGGAGCAATCAAAGGAATAAGACTCTAATTTGCTAAACTGAGTGAACTTTCCATACAGCAAGGCATATGTTCTGGTTTTTTTGTTGAGGCACATGAGGCTTACTGAGATGAGAGAGGGAATTGCTGGGTTGGTTTTTAATAACTAGGGTATCTCTGGAGATAGCTGTCAATTCTGAAGTCTTAATTGGGCTGTAAGAACAATGCTGCCATTTTCTTTTAGATTCACCCCTCCTTCATTGTGTTTTCTCTTCTTTGAATTTCTAGCAAGAAACAAAAAAGTCTTCTCCCTTCCATCACCCTTGCCAATGACAACGTTGGCTTATAGCATAAGCACATAGCATTGGAAGATGCACTTGATTAAACAGATCTGAGATTGAATCTTATGTCCCTGGCTGCTTTCTTCTGCCTCTTTCCTTCCCTGAGCACAAGTCAGCTACTACTGATCCAGAACACTGGATGTTAAAAGCCTTGGAGGCTACCATATGAATTCAAGAGTTCCTGAACTCCTGAGTTAAATACTGGCTGACCAAGGAAGATTTTTGTAACAGCATTGTTCTCAGAGGAGAGCACCAAGGTCACCATATAGATAAAGGACCAAAGAAATCCAGGCCCTGACTGGCCAGGAAATCTAGACCTTGTGAGTTGTGCAGACCAGTCCAAGGTGAATATGAAATATCTGTTTTATAGATAAAGAGATAGAAAACAAAAGAGATAGGAATAGAGAAAGAAATAGAGAAAGAGCTAGACAATGGGCATTTTATATAGTTTATATATTTAAAAAAAAGGTACATGATTGTTATATACCTGAAGCATACATCATACACTTAGTAGATACTTTTCTTTTTTCTTTTTTTCTGAGGCTGGGGTTGACTTGCCCAGGGTCACAGAGATACTTTTCTAGAAAGAATCCTGTTGACTCAGTTTTGAGAAGATGATAGACATGAACCATACCTGATATATTTTGTAGAGACTTCTATGGAGTTACTCCAGGTATAGAGGGATGAAAAGAAGAAAGGAAGAAGAGGAGAAGGAAGAAAGAAAGAGATACAGAAACCTAATCCTGATCTCCCCTTTTAGGGATCAAGCCTGCATCTTGGTCCACAAGAGCCTAGAGGCTCTAGAAGGGACTTCTTACACTAAGAGATGTATTTCTTATGTTTAAAAGAACTACACATATTTAATCTATAATAGATTACTTGCTGTCTTAGGGAGGGAGGAAGTATCAGAGGGAAGAGAGAAAAATTTGTACAAAAGGCTTACAAGAATGAATGTGGAGAATGCTCTTTAATGTAGTTGGAAAAACAAAATCTATAGGAAAAAATATTAAAAGATGTATTTCTCTAGTATGGCAGAAACTAGGCATTGACCCACACTTAACACCATATACCAAGATAAGGTCAAAATGGGTTCATGATATAGACATAAAGAATGAGATCATAAATAAATTAGAGAAACAGAGGATTGTGTACCTGTCAGACCTGTAGAAGAGGAAAGAATTTGTGACCAAAGAAGAACTAGAGATCATTATTGATCACAAAATAGATAATTTTGATTATATTAAGTTTAAAAGTGTTTGTACAAACAAAACTAATACAGATAAGATTAGAAGGGAAGCAATAAACTGAGAAAACATTTTTACAGTCAAAGGTTCTGATAAAGGTCTCATTTCTAAAATATATAGAGAATTGATCCTAATTTATAAGAAATCAAGCCATTCTCCAATTGATAAATGATCAAAGGATATGAACAGACAATTTTCAGATGAAGAAATTGAAACTATTTATAATCATATGAAAAGGTGTTCCACACTGGGAAGTAAATGTAAACTGTTAGCATTACTGTCTGTCTACCCAGGTTACTTATACCTTCAGAATCTAATACTTAATGTGCAACAAGAAAATGGGATTTACACACATATATTGTATATAGGTTATATTGTAACATATGGGATTGCCTGTCATCAAGGGGAGGGAGGGGATAATTTAGAAAAATGAATACAAGGGATAATATTATTTAAAAAAATTACTCATGTATATATACTGTGAAAAAATTATAAATAATATATATATATATGAAAAGGTGTTCCAAATCATTATTGATCAGGCAAATGCAAATTAAGACAACTCTAAAATACCACTACACATCTCTCAGATTGGCTAAGATGACAGGAAAAGATAATGACGAATGTTGGAGGAGAGGTGGGAAAACTAGGACACTGATACATTGTTGGTAGACCTGTGAACAGATCCAACCATTCTGGAGAGCAATTTAGAACTATGCTCAAAAAGTTATAAAACTGTGTATACCCTTTGTTACTATTGGGCTTATATCCCAAAGAGATCTTAAAGAAGGGAAAGGGACGCATATGTGCCAAAATGTTTGTGGCAGCCCTTTTTGTAGTGGCTAGAAACTGGAAACATTTTTGTTTTCCTTCTTAGGTTTTTTTCTTTCTTTCTAGATCTAGATTCTGCCCACTCAGAGAGAGAACTATGGGAAATGAGTGTGGACCACAATATAGCATTTCCACTCTTTCTGTTTTGTTTGCTTGCATTTTTGTTTTCCTTCTCGGGTTTTTTTCCTTTCTTTCTAGATCTAATTTTTCTTGTACAGCGAGATAACTGTATAAATATATATATACATATATTGGATTAAACATTTGTCTTTTGTCTTCGCTATACATTGGATTTGCTCTTTACCAAGTTCTTTGATTTGTGAAACATTTTAAAAGAAATCTATTCAATGTAACACACTATGCTAGGTACTGGAAATATAACTTGAAAAACTTCATAATCTTTGTCCTCAAAGAGCTTATTACAAAATAACAAGAATATAACATGCACAGGAATATGAAACTATGCAAGATAAGATTGTGACAAAGAACACATTCAAAGTATTCTGAAAAAATTTAAGGGAGACATTACTTACACCAAGAGAAACCAGTGAAGGTTTTATGGAGGAAGTAATCCTGACGGGGAAGAAGAAATGAGTGAAGAGGCAGAAGTAGATGCTAGGTATAGAGGCCATTTCCTATGCACACGCATTATATGGAAGAATGAAAGATGCAATCAGTAGTAGGAGCAGCAGCAGCAGTAACAGCAACAAGAGTCATCTAGTATAGCTGGAACATAGAAGGTGAGTACTGTAAAGGGAAGTAGTTATGAAATAAAACTGGAAAGGTAGGTCAGAACCAGATTGTAGAAGGTCCTAAAAGCCAGGCTATAGGAAATAGGGAATCACTGTTTTTTTTTTTGTTTGTTTTGTTTTGTTTTGTTTAATAAGAAGCCATCTCATGCTTAAAGAACTGCTAGCTTAAAGTTCCTCCCTTTTTTTCATAAAAGAAATGTCATTTGAAGTATTCCCTGACTACCTCCCATTTCCCCCTTCAATGCAAAAAAAAAAAAAAAAAAAAAAAGCAATATCTTCTCTTATCAAATTCAGCCATTTTAAATTTACTAGACTTTTCCTTTGTTCTTAGGACACCTTCTTATATCTGTTATTCTTCTGTACTTCTTTTCCCTCATCACATATTATTTCAAGAATAAAGTCTCTTCTACATTTGTATTCCCAAAATCAAACATATTTAGAGGACAAATATGTATTGAATTGAATTAACTTATACTATGTAGGTATAAAGAGAGATGATCTCTAATGATATTGTTACTGCTTTTTGAGAGCTTCAATTACAAGAATAAAATACTTTCCACTCTCTTCCAATTAGTGTATATTGGCCAGCCTACTTTAATGTATGTTCATGTGAAGAGTTTAAAAGGTCTGTGTAGCATTCTGGCAATAATTTCCAAACTTGGATAAAAAGCTGTGTTCTCCATGGCTCTTTTCAGGAGTGAGGTGATTCCTCTCAGATTGGCTAAAATTACAGGAAAAGATAATGACGAATGTTGGAGGGGATGTGGGAAAATAGGGACACTGATACATTGTTGGTGGAATTGTGAATGCATCCAACCATTCTGGAGAGCAATTTGGAACTATGCCCAAAAAGTTATCAAACTGTGCATACCTTTTTTTTTTTTTTTAACAACATATATGCATGGGTGATTTTTCAGCATTGACAATTTCAAAACCTTTAGTTCCAACTTTTCCCCTCCTTCCCCTCATCTCTTCCCCCAGATGGCAGGGTGACCAATACATGTTAAATATGTTAAAGTATAAGTTAAATACAATATATGTATATATGTCCAAACAGTTATTTTGCTGCACAAGAAGAATCAGACTTTTAAATAGTGTACAATTAGCCTGTGAAGAAAATATAAAATGTAGGTGGACAAAAATAGAGGGATTGGGAATTCTTTGTAATGGTTCATAATCATCTCCCAGAGTTCTTTGCTGGGTGTATCTGATTCAATTTATTACTGCTCTATTGGAACTGATTTCATTTCATTGTTGAAGAGGGCCACGTCCATCAGAATTGATCATCATATATATTGTTGTTGAAGAATATAATGATCTCCTGGTCCTGCTCATTTCACTCAGCTTCAGTTCATATAAGTCTCTCCAGGCCTTTCTGAAATCATCCTGTTGGTCATTTCTTACAGAACAATAATATTCCATAACATTCATATACCACAATTTATTCGGCCATTCTCCAATTGATGGGCATCCACTCAATTTCCAGTTTCTTGCCACTACAAAGAGGGCAGCCACAAACATTCTTGCACATACAGGTCCCTTTCCCTTCTTTAAGATCTCTTTGGGATATAAGTCCAGTAGTAACACTGCTGGGTCGAAGGGTATGCACAACCCATTGTGGTATATGAATGTTATGGAATATTATTGTTCTCTAAGAAATGACCAACAGAATTATTTCAGAGAAGCCTGGAGAGACCTACAAAATTGATGCTGAGTGAAATGATGAGCAGAACTATGAGATCATTATACACAGCAACAACAAAATTACACGATGATCAATTCTGATGGATGTGGCTCTCTTCAACAACGGGATCATTCAAACCAGTTCCAATTGTTTAGTAATGAAGAGAATCAGCTATACCCAGAGAGAAAACTATGGGAAATGAGTGTGGGCCACAACATAGCATTTTCACTCTTTCTGTTATTGTTTGCTTACATTTTTGTTTTCCTTCTTAGGTTTTTTTCTTTCTTTCTAGATCTGATTTTTCTTGTGCAGCAAGATAACTGTATAAATAACATATATTGGATTTAACATATACTCTGCCATCTAGAGGGTGGGGAGGAGGGGAAAAGTTGGAATAGAAGGTTTTGCAAGGATCGATGTTGAAAAATTACCCATGCATGTGGTGTTATAAATAAAAAGCTATTAAAATAAAAAAAAAAGAGTGAGGTGATCAGGCCAATTCCAATGCTCTTGTGATGGAGAGACATCTGCATCCAGAAAGAAAACTATAGGAAATGAGTATGGATCATAACCTTTTTTGTTGTTTGTTTGGTTTTTGTTTTCTTTCTCATATTTTTTTCCTTTTTGATCTGATTTTTCTGGTGCAGCATGAGAATTGTGGAAATATGTATGGAAGAACTGCATATATTTAACATGTGGTGGGGAGGGAAGGGGAAAAAATTTGGAACACAAGGTTTTGCAAGGATGAATGTTTAAAATTATCTATGCATGTATTTTGAAAATAAAAAGCTATTAAAATTTTTTAAAAAAATAATTTCCTAAACAACATATTTTGTTTCTGCTATAACATACTGGATAAAGTGATACTCTGTGAAGCCTGGAAACAGAGGTTCATAGACTTGAATCTTTTGCTGACCCAAAAAAAAAAGAAGCATCACATTTTACCTTTTTATAGATGCCAAAAATAGTTCCAATGGATGCAAGGCAGTCAATGTTAGAAGAACCATCTAGAGGATCAAAACAGACCACATATTTACCCTGAAAATAAAGGGAGAGAATGATCAGGTTTTGTTTTGAATACACATGTTACACTAAGTAGAGTCAGATCCAAATGTTATCCTAGATAAGAGACCAAGGTAAGAAAACATTATTAAAGATAATGAAAATTCACATGCAATGAATGAAATTATTCTTTAAAGACAATGGGGGACATAATGGATTCAACATTGGATTTGTAATCAGATTTTATTTTTTTTTAATCTCTCTGCCATTTAGTTGGACCTCAGTTTTTTCAACTGTCAAATAAGTAAGGTGGACTACATAAGACTAAGGTTTCTTTCTGATTTAAATGTTTTGATTATTTTAACCTGAATTTAAATCCTGCTACTTGCTTCTTGTATGTTTTAAACAAGTCAACTCCCAGGACATCAATTTTCTCATCCAAAAAGTTAGGAATATAGGGTGGTTCTTGCAGCCCTTAAGTTCTTTACTCTATTTCAGTGGTGTGAAACTCAAATAACCACCACTAACCCACATAAGGATTCTTCTGACTGCATAATGACTTAGTTTTAAAATGTAATGTTATTTATGAATTAATTGGTTTTTTAAAAATTTGTTTGTTTTTTTTCCCCTGTTGGGTCTTGCAGTAAATAGAGCACTAGCATTGGAGTCAGAAAAGAACTGAGTTCAAATTTGGCCTCAGACACTTACTAGTTTGGTAAGCCTGGACAAGTCATTTAATTGTAATTGCCTCCAAAACAAAAACATTTCCCAATACATCTTAATGTGATTTAGGCTGTACTCTGAAGTTCTTTGGGCCTCATATTTGAGACTTCTGGTTTACAGAATTGTCTCTTTTTTTAAAATTTAATTTATTCCTTTCAGTTACATTTTAAGTTACAGTCCATCTCCACTATTCTCTTCACCCTTGTACTAAAGAAGGCTACCATTTGCCACAGCTTGATAAACCACACTATGAATACTTCTATTTATCAGTTCTTTTTCTGAAGGCTTATACCATCTTTCTTAATAGGTCCTTTTTAATTGATTTGAGTGTTTATAATAATCTGAATAATTTGTTCACAGTTATTCTTCAAACAATACTGCTCTTACTATATACAACATCCTCTTTGTTCTCATTTCACTTTTTTTAATTTCTTGTAAGTTTTTTGATGTTTTTTCTAAAATTAACCAGTTCATCATTTCTTATAAGAAATAATATTCAATCACAATACATACCACAGTTTATCTAGCTACTCCCCAAATGATGGCCAACCTTTCAGTTTTCAGTTCTTTACCACCACAAAGAGAACTACTATAAATATTTTAGGACATATAGGTTCTTTTCCTTTTTCCCTGGTCACTTTGGGAAACAGACTAATAGTGGTAAACCGGTAAAAAGATTTATACTCTTTGGGCATAATTCCAAATTGTTCTCTAAAAATGGTTGGATTTTTTCATAATTCTACTAACTGTAATTAATGTTCCAATTTTTCCACATTCCCTTCAAGATTCCATTTTCCACTGCTATCATTTTAGCCAGTTTGACAGATGTAAGATATCTGTGTTAATTTGCATTTCTCTAATCAATAGTAACCTAGAACATCTTTTTGACATACTATAGTTTCGATTTCTTCACCAAAAAAACCTCTTTTTCATATTCTTTGATCATTTAATTGGGGAATGATTCTACAGAACTCAAATTAGATTTGTCAATTAGATTTGCCTGATGAGATATTTTGGATCATGACCCTATCATCCAATGTAATAACTATCACTCCCAGCTTTACACCATCTACAAATATTTGCCATCTACTTGACAATTCTTCCATTTGTGCCTCTATTTCAGTCATTATTAAACATGTTAATCAGCATAAGTCTGAAAAGTATGGGCTAGGTCCCTAGAGGGCCTAAGGATTAGTTAGAGTCAGGATAAATCAAAGTCCTTGGTCTTTGAAGGAGGTAGGAAAGCTGCCACACAGCTTGCCAAAGAGGTAACTTGGATTCTGGAATCTAGAGTCTCCAGCCTCTCTCCTCCTTGTCCTGCCACCAAGTGACTCTGACTTCTCTCCCTCCACCCTCCAATCCTTGCCTAGGATTACCTCACGACCAAACATTCAGCAGGCTCCAATCATTAGGAGAGCAATCACCTAAATATATGTTTATAGAGCCATTATCTCTCATGGAATAGGTAATTAGCCTCAAGTATTCTGAGTCTGATTCAAGCACACCTTTTCAGAGCTTCAGCCCTCTATATAAGTCTAAGTACAGATCTCTAGAACCCTCCAGTGGAAATCTCCTTCCAATTTATATCAGACTATTCAGGACAATCTCAGTCTAGCCACTCAACCATTTCTAAAATTCCCTAACTTGTCCTATCATCTAACCTGGATTTCCTGTATCAAGGGAAAGATAGTAAGCTTTGTTTAATATTCTTCTACTATCTATTTAGGGAATACCTAGAGCTTTCCTTTGCTTTCCTTTCATTCCAATAATGAAGAAAATGAGATTAAAGTTCATTTTCATTGCTTTCTTTTTTAGATTAACCATTCCTTCTAGAATTTTATCTAGAACTTAAGTTCAGTGCACTGGCTTATGGTTTGCAAACTATATTCCCCTCCTTTTTTTTTTTTTTTTTTTTTTTTTTTTTAAAACCCTGAACAATGATTGTTCTTGGGGAAGCTGAGTTGCACAGCAAATAAAGCACTGGTCTTGGAGGAAGCCCTGAGTTCAAATCCAGCCTCGGACAATTCCAAGCTGTATAAATCATTTGCCCCAGTTTCCTCATCTATAAAATGAGCTGAAGAAAATGGCAAACTACTCCAGTATCTGTGTCAATAAAACCCCAAATGGGATCACAAAGAGTTGGACGTGACTGAACAATAAAATCCAAGTCTATATTCTCCATGATTCTTTATGCAGTACTGCTCAGCAATCATAGATGCCAGTTTTTTCCCACTTTTTTTAAGGTATAGTTTATCTGGGCCAAGTGGCAAATTCATGAAAAAGAGCTTAATGTTGTACTCTTGCTCTCTTCTTCTCTTGGGTATTAGTTTCATCCAGGGCCATCTCCTATTGTCTTGATCTATATCTCACCACTGAACCCAGATGGCTCTAGAGGGGAAAGTGAGGCAGGTGACCTTGCACAGCCCTTCCACACATAAATCCAATTCACTTGCATGTCATGGCATTACCTCCTGGCGTTAAGGTCCTCTTTGAATACAAAGGACAAACAACAAACAAGTTACCTATAAGCCATGTTTGTTCTATTCTATCTAAGCTTAAAACTTTATTAAGAATTCTGGGATACTCAGTATAATTGGCTTTCTTTGTAATCTTATGTATTTTATATTTTTGGAAACATTATTCTGAGGAGAGATCCATAGATTTCATCAGACTGCCAAAGGGATCCATGATGCAAAGGTTAGGAAGCCCTGTCTAACCCCCCCAGTTTACATTTGAGGAAATTGATAACCCAGGAAAGTTGTGACTTGCTGCAAAGTCACACAGCTATGCTTACTTAATTATCTGATCTCTAATTTCTTCTCATGGGCAGGCTTGTTCACCAGGAGAAAGTACCTTATAAAAGTAATCCGTTCTAGTTCATGGCCCAAATATTAGTTCATTATTAAGAATTAGTAAGCTGGCATCCATTCTGCTTTCTAAATCAATCTCTTATGAATTTGATTTTTATGAATCAAGCTTCTATGGTTAGATGACTCCTAGGTAAATGAAACATTTTAGTTTTTGAATCTGTAAAATTAAGGACCAGACTCTCAACTGTATCCTTCCTTAAGAGTTGTTTGAGAGTTGGTAATAGATAAGGCACTGATTGTGGAGGTAGAAAGACCTGGTTTCAAAAGTCACTCTTATTACTGATGTGACCCTAGGTAAGTCACTTAACTCCTCTCTTTCCTCTTGTATAAAATGAGGGAATTAGACTCCAGTGTCTCTAATGTGACTTTCATCTTTAAATCAATCTTCCTATGTGCCAGGTACAGCTATCCCAGGAAGATAAGATAAGTTACAGGAATATCTCAACAAGGATATATCTTCAGGCTAGAAGAAAGTGCCGCATGAGTCCAATATCCACTATGAAATATCTCCCTAGTTAAGTTAATGTGATAAAAATCTGTTTAATCTGATGAAGCATAGGAAACAGTATTAGGACATGTGGTCATGTCATGAAACTCTATTGGTCAAGATTTCATGCTATCACATAACTGCTTAAGGTTAAGAAAGAAGTGAAATCAGGAAGGAAGAGCTGAAATGCTTCTTCACTAAGGAAGCTGTACTCTAAACACAGTTCAAAATCAAAAGGCCACAAGGACAAAAACTAGAAGCAATATAGTACATATATATGTATAAATAAAAATATGTTTGTGTGTACATACAGACATAGATAATGCATGTACCTATATATACATATATTACATATATCTGTGTTTGTAATACATATATAATTATGTGAAACATGTGTGTGTATAAATATATATAATCAGGCTGGGGCCTCAGAACTAATTAATGAGATAGTATCTATATTTTTGGTAATTTACAAGATAATATTAGAGTATACCCCTTAATTGACCCTATTATAATTAATAATATAAATCAAATAATCTGAAGGATGAAAATTTGGCTTGTTTTTTTTCTCAGGAGCACTTACACATTACTTTGTTCTACATATTCCCATTCTCATATATAACATTGCTACAGGTAAGTTAGGGCAAAAATCCTGCTAAATGTACATACATGTACAAATTCACAATCACATACATATATCACATATATACACATCCATACATATATGCAGTATTTACAAATACATTTACAAGTTACAAGTGTTTCCTTTGATAAAATCTAAGACCTTTGAGAGCAGTGGGGATTATATTTATTTGTATCTCAGAACCCTGCACAATGTTGAGCATATAGCGCAACATAGTGCTTGTTGATGTTTGTCCTTTGCTTTCAAAGAAGACTACAGCATCAGGAGGTGATGGCTGTGACATACAAGTCAATTGGATTTAAGTGAAGGAGGGCTGGCAAGGTCACCTGCCTCACTTTCCCCTCCAGAGCCATCTGAGTCCAGTGGCTTAATTAAAGAGTATTGACTGATTAATAGATAATTATTACTCTATTGATTAAAATTTGTTATCCATGAATCCATGAGAGATAATGAACCCAAAGAGGTAGTATAACAAGAAGGGAAGAGCCTTAGAAATATACCCAGTTAGAGAACAGGATGTGAAAGATGACCCAGCAAAAGATCACTCTATGAAGATAGAATAGACAGTAAGGTAAGAAGAGAACCAAGAAAAGCCAAACCAGTGAAATCACAGATTTTTTTCAAACACAGAAGAAAATATACTACAAAACCATCTTCATGGTAGAAGAAAACACTCACCCTTTTTTCTGGTTCTACTATTATGGCATTTTTATTTTCTTCTGACACAAGAACACATGAAGAAAAGGATGACTTTAGCATATTAATAACCAAGTCATTAGAGAGAACATCCAGCTTCTTTACTTGGTCACCAGTGACATTGGTAGAGCCAGCAATTCCATAACTAGAAGGAAAACAAAAACAACAAAACTGAAAACAAAAAAGACAATCAAGATATATAAGTTATGAATGCATGGATGGACTTTCCTCAAAAGAAATCCAATAAAGTTCTGAAGGAAGAAACAGTGTGGGGGAGAGAAATGAGGCTCTTCCAGGCTCAGATATAAAAGAGAATGAATCAACAGATATGGAAAGATTTCTTAGGTGAAAATCTAACATTCAAGGAAGATGGTAGCTCAAGTCCTAAAAATCACAGAATCTTAAAACTGGAAAAAAAAAAGTTAGAGATCATCTAGTTCCTTGACTCCTAGTCTCATTGGTCTTTTTAACGGCTTGCCTTTCAAAGGGAAGTCAGTTGGTGAAAGGACCTAATGCTTATGATGAAAAAGTTTCATTTAATTGTGTTTATATAACCATTTAAGGTCTGTGAAGCACTTTGCCTAGATTGTTTATTTGTTTCACCCAACAACCCTCTAAAGTAATTTTCCCATTTTGCAACTGAAGAAATTTTAGGCACAAATTAGTTGAAAGATTTTCCCACATTCATATAGCTTGTATGCAATAGACATGGGACCTGCCTCCAAATCTAGCAATCTTTTTACCACACAGAGGCAATTGTAAGTCATTAATTATAGGGCATCAAGAAGTAGACTGACTTTTAAAATAATGGTCTCCTTTTCATCTATTTAGAGCTTCTAGGAAGGCTACACATCTATCTTCTATGGTTCAGTATCACAGGTTATCTCCAGGTACCCAAATTTTGGTACATGCCATCCAATTTTACCAATTTTGTATCTCAACCTAAGTGACAAATTCTTTATTCATCTACCAAAGTGATATTAGAACATTCACAAGAATTAGCTTATGAGATTCCAAAGGGAAGACCCCCAGGATTTTCTCATTTCCAGCAATAATTACATATTCATTCTTCTCCTATTATTGAAATAATTACTGATAAGTATCATAGTTAATGTTTATATCATGCTTTAAAGCTCACAAAGCATTTTAAATTTGAGGAATCAGAGATTAAATGATTTTATTGGCTATCATGGATTTTGATACTTTGAAAAATTTTAAAGTATTTTTGCTTTCAGTTTACTTATTCTCTCCTGTAATGTTCATTAACCATATTTGTATCAGAGAGCTGACAACCTAATGATTTCCAAAGAATCACCAATAGACCTAGAATTGAAATCTTCATAAGATTGTTTGCTCCCCTGATCAGTCCTCAGGGACAAAGTGGCATGTCTTGTTCAGTACATGAGAGTGAACCAACTATTCTACTCCAACCCAAAAAAACCAAGCTCAACAAAATTAGCAACATTCTCAAAGGATCATAGAGCAGTAAGGAACCCTCATAATCATTTATTCCAATGTTCCCATTTTAGAGAAGAGGAAACTGAGGCCCATGAAACCGAGAAAAGTAGTGACTTAGTTAAGATTCATTCATATAAAGTAGCAGTATTAGGATTTGACAAATTCAGAGCTCATTCTATTACAGAGCTTTTATGAGGAAGTATTCAATAATCATAATTCATTTATATTGTACCTTAAAGTATCAAAAGTACTTCCTTCACAACAATCCTAAAACAGGTACCATTGTTTCTATTTTACAGCTGAAGAACCTAAAGCTCAGAGAGGATAAGTGCCTAGATTTAGGGAGAGCAAATGTCAAAAGATTCAAAGAAAGGATAGGTAGGCTCCCTTCAATTAAAATCCTAATAGAAAATGTTATTTCAGGAGAAATAGGAAATTCTTAAGACTGGAGTTCTGAAGATGCAAAGAGAAATTTTTAAGAGTTGTTGAAAGAGATGTGAATACAAAGTAATTCACTGAATTTTTAAAAAATATGTATAAATGATGGAAGCAAGGTCAAGTAATAGAGGATGTATGACATGATTCTTTAAGAGCAATATCCTGAGCCATAAAACTCAGAGATGTGACTGGTGAGGAAAGCTAATGAGTATGAGGATGACAAAAAGCATTTGAAGTTTTTAAAGTTGTATCAAGGGAAGAAATGATGATCAGAAAGTACTGTGGGTCTGGCGCATGTGAAAAGGACCTGGGATGACAACTCCCCATGTAAAAAAACCTGGGAAATCCACTTCTGGAAGAATTGTAGTGATGCAAAAAGTGTCCTAGAGAGACAAATGATAGACAATGCCTAAAGAGTTCTTATTATAAATAGTCCAATTTAGCCATATATTGAAGAAAAGATTCTATGATGGGCTTTGGAGGCCCTGTTCATTTTTTTTTGAAGGTGGTTAGAGACTCCTTTATTCATGAAAAAGTTCAGGTCAAAGGATTAAATCTCGGACTTCAGGAGTTTCAGGAATGTGGGAGGCAGAATCCAGGCTAGATTTCTCTGTCACTGATACATTGATGGTCCAGGGAGCAAGAAATTATTCTGGGGAGTGACCTGGATACTCGCCCAACAGCAAGTTTCATCTTGTAGTCAGGCTACATTAGGACATGAATTTGCAGGACCAATGCTACATAAGAACTAAGCTAAGTTTCAAGCTTATTTCTTCAGAGACTAGGTGGTGTAGTAGAAAGTATGCCCTGGATATTCTGGGGAAAATGTTTGTACAATTGTTCTTCCTTTCTTTTTAAAGTAAATATTTTTTAAAATAGCTATATAAGCATGATTCACATGGATATATTTTGCATGACTACACATGTATGTTAAATTGCTTATCTTCTCAATGAGAGAGGGAAGGGAAGAGTTTGGAACTAGAAATGTGGGGGAAAATGTTAAAATTGCTTTCACATGTAATTGGAAGAAATATTAATTTAAAAAAAAAGATGTGTAAAGG
Source organism: Sminthopsis crassicaudata (assembly GCF_048593235.1). NCBI lineage: Eukaryota > Metazoa > Chordata > Mammalia > Dasyuromorphia > Dasyuridae > Sminthopsis > Sminthopsis crassicaudata. Next base: position 515,057,235 of record NC_133617.1, read on the forward strand.
TTAATTGAGATTAGTTAGCTAATTGGAACATGGGTTCTGGTCACTAATCCTCTACTAATGGGGAGAACACAGCCAGAGGTAGTTTGAGTGAATGGTAACAGTGGAAGAGGAACATCTTGCAATATTCAAAGTACCGCACATCCATTATATACCTATACACCAATGGCTTCAATTCAATTAAACTCCTCTATTTCAATTTTAAAATCTTACACAGCTCAGCCCTAATCTATCTTTCCAACCTCATTGGTCATTATTCTCCTACTGCAGTAAATGATCCAGCAAAACTTGACTTCTATCCACTCTCCCCATGTCTCACTGAACCCTTTACTTCCTTTATCTTAGGCAGAATCTTTTCTGATTCACCCCAATTGCCAGTCTCTTACTCCAAAACGCCTTCCATGTATATAAACATGTTTGTATATATTGCCCTGTGATGTCATTAGCTCTCTTCAAAAATGAAGGACAAACAAAATGTATGTATGTATGTATGTATGTATATACATGTGTAAAACTTTATATTTAAGCAGAATAGATTTTATATGTATTTGCTGTCTCCCCAATTAGAATGAAAGTTCTTTTTGAGTAGGAATTGTTTGATTCTTTGTACTTCCATCCCTAACATCTAGCACAATGGTTGGGATATAGAAAGTAGTTAATATATACTTGTTGATTGATTGCTTATAGTATCAAACACTATACCTGTGCCAAATGGTTTCCTTGTGTTTTTCTTTCTGAGATTTTTTGATTTCTGAGAGAAGGACATCTGGAGACTGTCAAAGTCCTAGATAATGTTACTCTAATATAATTAAGTAAATATACAATATATTATATTATATAAGTAAGAAAGTAATCAGGCACATGGAACTCATGTCCCACCCAATCCTATCCCCAACTCCTTTCCAGAAAAAAACAAATAAAGCTGAATCAGATTACCCACAGAATGCCACTGTCTCAGTTTCCCCCCTTTTTAGAGAGAATTGTTAGGGAAAGAGCAAGAATAAATGAACAATGAGACCTATCATTTTGATATTATGGGAATTTTCCCACCTTGTCTTAGAAATGATTGATTTTATCTGCAGGTCCCCAGGCGTTTGGTTGCTTTCCCACTGGGTTAGTCTGAAACTGTGGGAGAAACTCCTACACACATCCTTCTACCTTGAGGATAAAATCTCTTATGTCTACACAATGGTCAAAAAAATTTTCCCAGTAAAGGTCTGAAGTCCAATTCTAAGATTTTTTAAAAACTAAATCTAAATATATGCCAGACTGTGACCATTGATGGTAATGGTAGGAACATTAGAAAAAGAGTCTTCTCCATATTGAGGCATTTGAGAACCCTGCCCCATTTGGGAATCCTTGGGCCTCAATTGAATGTCTACTCCTACCTCCATTCTCAGTTACATGCAGTCAAGTAACGAAGACTGTACAACAATTGGAAAATGTAATGGCATCTGTTGTGGCTACACAGTTTCTATATACTTTGTATTTAAAACTGGGGGTGAGGATTTAAATCAGTTTTTTCTTGAATCAGTGAAAAGAAGAAGGAATAGAATATAAACTATTCTAAAGCAGTGATTATTTCATTTTTGTCTTGGTATCTCAGTATCTAGTAAATGCCTGCCATTACTCATTAGGAGTAATGCATAACAACACCAGAAAAGTAGTCCAAGGTCTAGTTGTGAAAGGCTTTTAAAAAGTTAAATGAATGCCTTTTTCCATCAGTATCCCTGACTATCACAGAAATCTTCTTTTTCGTAGGCTTCTTCTGAGCCTTTTATCACTCTAGCCTCTCTCCTGCCTTAGAACTGGGGGGCTGCTGATGTTGGATTCCCCAAAGGGAGGACAAAGCAGCTAGAGGTGCAGTGGACACAATTTAATATAATTACTTACGTGACAAAGATTGAACACTAATCAGGTAAAAATGCAAGACCTTTAGAATCAAAAAGATTAGTTGGATTTAAGTGGAATGATCTGAATATGTTGATCCATCAACAAGCATTTTTAAAGTATTTATTATGTGCCAGACTCTGTCCTAGGGATGCAGTTATAAAGAATGAAACAATCTCCACCCACCCTCTAATTATGGAGAAAGAACATTCCTCTATACTTCAAGTAGACCCAGAAACAGAAGAGGTTTAGCATTACTCTCATAAGGATTAAGTTCTTGGTCATTAGTTAATTTTCTGGGAAAGAATCTAACAAAGCACCACAACCATTTCCTCCCTCCCCCTGAAAAAACAGTACTATCTAACTGAAAAGGCCTCAGACAGAGGATATTAGTAAGGAAAAGATGCTCTGGATTTGATTTATATTTCACTGAAACTTATATAGGTGTTATTTGCAATAGAATGTTACTAAATATTTGTATGTAAGAGCACGAAAATAAAATTTCACTCAAGGGATGTGGGAAAATTGAGATATTAATACACTATTGGTGAAGCTGTATACTGATTCAACGACTTTGGAGAGTAATTTGGAATTATGTCCAAAAAGCTATAAAACCACACATACCATTTGACCAAGAAATACCACTGTCTATATCCCAAAGAGATAGAAAACAAAAAAAGATAAAGGACCTATATGTACAAAAAATATTTAGCAGTTTTTTATATGGTGGCAAAGAATTGGGAATTGAGGGGAAGACCATAAATAGAAGAATGGTTGAACAAGTTTCTCTATATGATTGTGATGGAATATTATTGTGCCATAAAAAATGACAAGTAGGATGCTCTCAGAAAAACCTGGAAAGACTTACATAAACTGATACAAAGTGAAATAAGCAAAAGCAGAAGAACATTGTATACAGTTAACAGCAATATTGTATGACAACCAACTATGAATGACTTATTCTTAGCAATCTCTTATTCAAGTGTGACGGGGGAAAAAAAATCAACCATGCTGCTGAAATTCACCAAAAATTTATTATTTGATACTTACCAGGCCTTTGCTGCTACATGGCAATCCTTTTTCTTTTTCTCTGACTCTAAATAATTCTCCAAAGAAGCTATTTTACAAATCTTTCCCCTTTCCTCAGACCTTTTCTCTCAGCAAAGGAACCTTCTTCACAACTCAAACCCTCTCCTTCAAAGAAAGGACTAAAGGAATCTGAATGCAGGTTGAAGCATATTTTCTCTTTACTTTTTTTTTTTATCATGAGTTTGTTTTTTTATTTTTTCTTTTGTGTTCTCTTTCACAGAATGACTAACATGTACGTATAACCTAGATAAAATTGCTTGCCTTCTCAATGTGGGGAGGAAGGTCTGGAGATAATTGGTAACTTAAAAACTTCTTTCCAAAAAACATTTTTAAAATATTAAACTTTGTTTTTACATGTAATTGGGGGAAAGTAAATGTATTAAAATGTAAAGGAAAAACTTTATTCAAACTAGTTGGCTTCACAGCCAATATCTTAAACTTAAAGAAAATAAACCTATTAAGATATAAACTTGGGTGTCTTTTGTATTTCACCCATTATTCATCTTTTACTTACAACTTTAGAACTGACAAGATCCTTAGAAGGCCATCTAATCCAATTGCCATATTTTATAAATAAGAAATCCAAGCCACAAACGTGGCTCACCCAAATTTATAAAATGAGTAATGGGCTCATCAGTGACACAAGTTGAAACTTAAAATATTCCTACAGGAAACACACAAATAGATAGGTGTGTGTGTGTGTGTGTGTGTGTGTGTGTGTGTGTGTGTGTGTGTGTGAAATTTAGATTATTCTCCTCTATAAAAATCTTTTCTTTTGGGGGGGGGGTGAGGCAGAAGGGGAGCAAGTGGGGATAAGTGACTTGCCCATTTGAACTCAGGTCCTCCTGACTCCAGGGCCAGTGTTCTCTCCACTGTTCCACCTAAACCTGTCATGCTTTTTGTTTGTTTGTTTGTTAAAGCAAAATATTAATTTATGACCAGGCATAGATGGGATTTTGTTTTAATCTTCTATTATTTTGTTTAAGAATATATTTTTTCTAATCTCCCTATAACCACAAAACTAACAGAACCATTTCAAAGGGAGACAGTCCTAAAATACATCTTTGTTTTTGTATAGATTAGGAAAATCGTTTCTATTTTATTTATGAAGCACCACAGATAAGGCAACTGGTGACCAGGATTTCTAACATTTATTAAAATAGCTTTTTAAGTTTGCCTGTATCAAAGCCAATACTTTTGATAAGAACCAGTTCTCTCCTAATACTGTCATGACAAAGTTTGAATTCAGAACAGGTATTGAGGAGTGCCTGCACTCTGAATAACATTCTAAAGTCCAAATGGTTGTTTTCATCACGCTTGACTTGCATGAAAAGAGAATAAAAGGAGAAATGGCAAGAATTGTAATCTTTTAACCTGGCTGACTAAGGTCAAAAAGTATGTTAAATGGACATAGGACAACTACTGGATATTTTAACCACAGATGGACCAACCAGTCTTACAAGTTCAAGGATCAACTCAGAAACAAGTTGAGGACTTTGAAACCAACAAAGACAACAACTTATGTAAGTTTGAAAGAAAGAAAAAAATTCTCTCAACCCTAAAGTTGATGTCAATGCAAGTAAGCCTTGTTTTTCACTAGACAAGTGTGGTTCTGGTCAGAGGTGGAAACTAAAATTCATAATTCAAAAATATGCAAGTGGGGAATTCAATAACTATAACCTTGATAGATGAAAATGTCCAAAATCTAATCATGTCAATAAACACCAATCATAACACCAAAAGCCAGAAAGTGATCATTTGCCATTTATTAGTTTAACATTAATTCAGTGGTTCCAAAGTTTAAACTGGAGTAACTTATTATCTTTTTTTATTATTATTATTTTTAGGAGGTGGGGTGAGGAAAGGTGGGAAAGTGTCCAAATTACTGGGTTTCTCACTGGTGATTCTTAAAGGATATTCATTAAATACAAAGTCTAACAGGAGATATTTTATGGCACAAATCTGTTTTTAGGGCAAGAAGAAAGGGAGAGAGGCAGAGAGGGAGGGAGGGGGAGAGGAAAAGGGAGAGGAGAGTTGGGAGAGAAGGAGGGGGAGAAATGGAGAGGATGAGAGGGAAGATGGGGAGAGGGAGAATGAGAAAGGGCGAAATGAGACGGGGAAAAGGATAGGGACAAGGAGTAAGGAGGGGAAGAGGGAAAAGGAGAGGGAGAGAGGAAGAGTGAGAAGGAGAGAAAGGGAGAGAGAAAAAGAGAAAAGGAGAGGAGAGGGGGGAGACAGGAAGAGGGAGAGGCAGAGAAAGAGAGGGATGGAGATAGAGGGAGAGTAGTGAAAGGGAGAGAGACAGAGAGGAAAAGAGACAGACAGACAGACACAGAGGGATTGAGACAGGGAGAGAGAAGAATACAGAAAAAGGGAGAGGGGGAGAAAGGGACAGGGAGGGAAAAAAGGAAGAAGAAGGACAGAGAGAGGGAGGGAAAGGGGAAGAGAGAAGGAGAGAGATAGGGAGGGAATGGGGGAGGGAGGAAGAAAGAAAAAAAGAAAGAAATGTTTTCACAGAAATTCTTTAAAAACAATTTGTTGTCATGGATTGACACTGGTAGAGTATGAAGTCAGACAAATAAATAGGAAAACCAGAAGAAAGTGATATTATGAAAACTCAGAGAGAAAATAATATCAATGAATGGTTAACTGCATTAGATATTGCAGAAAGGTCAGTAAGGATGAGAACTGAAAAAAAGACGGTTAGATTTGGCAATTAAGAGATCATTGATAATTCTGGACAGTCCCGTTTCACCATTTTGAGGTCAGAAGCCAGACTGCATTGGGTTAAGCAGAAAGTGAGAGTAAAAGTGGACCCTCACTGATGAAATCACAGGTATTTGAAGTATTGTTCTATTTACTTAAATTATCTCATTAAATTCTCAAACACCATGTAAATTGAGTCAAACAAATACAAATGAGGAGACTGAAGCCCATAGAATTCAGGTATCTTGTCCAAAGTCATATATTTATAATATGGTGACCAGCAACCAATAAATCTGAATTCTGGTTTCTAGTTTTTGACACTAATCAGTGGGCTACAGTTTTGAGAATTAGACTAGATAAAATCCATTCTGTTAACTATGAAAATCTAAGAAAGAATTTAAAACTGATCACATATTATTTTAGATTATATTTGTGATTTCCAACTCTGTCTCTCCTTTCTTCTGGTCATCACTGAATGCTTCCTGTTCTTCCCTTTATTTTATTCCCTTGACTTTATTCCCCATGATGTCTTCCTTTAGTCTAGTTTTTGAGTAAAAGTCTTTCTTAACAAAGTCAATTCTTCTACATGTAATTTCAATCTCATTCTATTTTCATTTTCTCTACTAGATCGCACTCACAAATTTTTTTTCTCCCTCTCTAAGGATTCTTTTCCTGTTATCTATGAACATGCTCCAATTTCCCATCTTTCAAAAAAAAAAAAATCCTCACTAGACACTGCCATCCCTGTTAGCTATTATCCTGAACTTATCAATTATCCTCCATTTATCATCTAATTTCATTGAGAAAATCATGACTACTCATTGCTTCTACTTATACTTCTCTTACTTCATTGCCTCCATTTCTCTTGTCATTCTTAGCTAACCCAATGCAATCTGGCTTCTTACTTATTTCAGCATTGAATTGAAATTAAACTATCCAAAATTATCTATAATCTCTTAATTGCCAAATCTAATGGCTTTTTCTTAGTACTCATTCTTGTGGATCTTTCAGATACAGATCTTAACCACCCTTTCTTTCCTCACTGATAAATCTTCTCTGGGTTTTTATACAGTCTCCGGTATCTTCTTCTTCTATCTGTCTGATTGCTTTTTCAATCTTCTTTGCTTGATCATCATTCATGTCTTATTCATCCCTTGTCTTCATCCCGCTTCTATTTTCACTTTGAAATCTCCCATTTTTGACTGCATCAGTTTTCAGACATTTAAATATCACCTCTATGTGGATGATTCCCAGGTCTATCATCAATCAAAACAAATATTTATTAAGCAACTATAATGTGAGAGGCCATGTAGTAAGTACTAGGGAAACTAATATTTTTTAAAATGGAAACAAATTCTATTTGTTAGAGGGGTAACATGTATATAGATAAGTATATGCAGAATAAATACAAATATAAATACAGGGTAGTTAAATACAAGGTAGTTAGGGAGGGCACAGATAGCTTCGGAAAGATCTCATGTAGAGAAAGTGGTGCTTGATCTGAATTGTGAAAAAAAGAGAGAAGGATGCTATAACTCTTAAGACATTATATAAATGTCAGCTATTAACACTTACTATCTATGTGACCCTGGGCAAGTCACTTAAAACTCTGTTTGCCTCAGATTCCTCATCTGTAAAATAAGTTGGAGAAGATGGCAGAACATTTCAATATTCCTGCCCATGAAATAATAAATTTTTAAAAAGACTGAAAAATTACTAAACCACAAAATTACTATTAATAAGTGGTTTTAGCTGGTCTAAAAATCTGCCAGGTGGATTTTGTTAGCAAAAACCAGACCCCAGTGAATTTAATACCTAGGCAGGCTCTCCTAGGTCCAAGCAGAACAAAGACTTGAAGCAATTATCTAAGTCATTCAAATAGAAAATACTACTTTGAAGACCTGTAGTTGTAGTGGTTTATGTCTTATCTTCCGGAAGAATAGAAAGGTGACATGCAACTGAATTGGATTTGAATGAGGGAGGACAGTCCAAGACCACTTGCCTCACTTTCCCATCCAGAACCAACTGGACCCAGTTGGGTCCATTGGCACACTCACACTGACACTGCACTTGATCTTAACCAAAAGACTGAGAAGAGGGTCCAGTGGCAAGATAAAGATCAAGACTACCAGAGGCATCCCTTGATGCAAAGGGAGACCTTGTCCTTTTTTAAGTTAAGGTTTAAGTTAACAATTCTCAGTTTGACTGAGGCCACATCCATTCAGTAATTAAAGCTAGGTAGCAGCAGAGGAGGCAAAGAATCTCCTCTTTCACCTAGTCAAAAAAAAATCTAAATAAGTAAATAAATCTGGGAGGGGAAGACTTTCTGGGTTTTCTGGCCTAGCAGAAGTGACTGCAATTAATTTTAATCTGAGTCAGTCAGGAGCCAAACAAGGACCAAATGGGGACCTATAGATGAGAGACACACAAAGTCAAAGAGACAAGACAGAGACAGACAGAGAGAGAGACAAAGAGAGAAGCATTTATTTTCTAATCTATTGACAAATGTCTAGAAAACTCTGGACTTAGAGGGGTAGAGTCTAAAAGGTGGAGAGGCTGCATTTCTGAGCCAAAATTGACTTCCCTTTTAGAGACCCCAGGAGTTAATTGGTTGTTTTTGTTTGTTTTTTCAAATGAAAAGCCTTTCTAATTTCAAAGTACATCTGCTATTATGTTGTAATGTTTGTAGGCAGACATTTTGGGCTGAAGTGTGAGCTCTGCTACTTAATAACTTTGTAACTTTAAGCAAGTCTCTGAGCCTTCATTTCTTCATCTGTAAAATAGGCATAATACTAGCACTGCCTAGCTGGAAGGGATGTTAGTTGTGCAGATCAAATAAAACAATGTTATATTAAATGATTTGAAAACAATAAATGACATAGGAATAATAATTCTTCTAGATAGACACAACACTGAGAAGTTAAATGACTTAATTATTCAGTGTCCCACAATCAGTATGAGTGAATAGGGGAACTTAAACCCAGAAGTTCCCTGTTAGTGACATCATAGGTACAATCTCTTTCTCTAAATTTTAATTTAAAAGAATAACTGTGCAATGTTATCTTAAGTGAAGAATGAACAGAAATATATTTTAAAGACTGCTGAGACCAAAATTTAAGTGGTAATAATAAAAAGACTGATCTCTCTCCCTTCAGTCCTGTTTCCAGCAGTATCCAGAGAAGCCCACCTTTTTTTGTCAGGTATGAGAGACAGCTCAGAATATAAGAATACATTCCTTTTTAGGCTTATATTGCTACTACACAATTTTTAGGTCTAGAAGTATGATTGAAAATAATTTTTAAGTACAAGGATTATCCTCAAATAAATAATGCTCACTGTTGTCCCCTGCCAGATAGTTTAACTGTTTAACTGATTAGCAATTAATTAGCAGATTAACACAATGAGGAAAACTTTGTTTTTTTGAGTCTTGGGCCTAGAGGCAAAATTCTGAATCTCATATTTACATGATGTTAAGAGCTAAGTGATCTTAAGCAAAAATTTTTTTTTCCTCCTGAGGCTGAGGTTAAATGACTAGTCCAGGGTCACACAGCTAGGAAGTGTTAAGTGTCTGAGACTAGATTTGAACTCAGGTCCTCCTGACTTCAAGGCTGGTGCTCTATCCACTGCACCACCTAGCTGCCCCTTAAGCAAATCTTTTAACCTTTATGGCTCTCAGTTTCCTCAAATATAAAATGAAAGGGTTGGTCTAGACTAGCTCTTAAGTCCCTTTTAGCTCTCTTTTTCATGCAAAGTTATACAAAGTTTGGGGAAATCTGTTTGATCTATTTTAAAGACATACATGGGTATATCTCACATTAAGTAAAGCCAGTATACAAAACTTTGGATTTACACATTAAAAAACAAACAAACAAAAAAAAACTTGAGAGTGGCTATATTATGAGATATTTGCAAATTCCCCTAGCTCATTATGCTATTTACAAAAGTACCAATTGCTTAATAAGATATCAACTGCTTAAAGTAGTAGCAGCAATTGCTCTTGCCCATGTATAGTTGGATTTTTGACCATACAAGTTTACATTAAGCTTTATTTTGAAGTATTAATGCTATCAATGACAAGGGAAAGAGATGATGTATATATACAGTGCCTAGCACATAAAAGATGCATAATAAATGTTTATGGATGTCAGCCTTAAGTCCAAAGCCACCAGAGTAATATAATACAGTGAGCAGTTAGCTTTTTCTACTTTTCAAACATCCATTCACTTATTTCTCATAAGAAGCCTTGCAAGGCAACATCAAAACAGAGTCAGAGAACCCACCTACTCATTACCTGGGTCACTGGATCTCAGTATGGCCTATCTGTAAAAAGAGGAATTTGCAATAGAAGACCCTTAGATACCTTGCAACCCTCATCTCTCCTATGAACAAAATTGGGACATAAGAGTCACACTCCTATGAGAAAACTCTCCAAATTCTGCATCTCTCCAAACCTTATGATTTCCACTCAGACTAGAACAGGGCATTTTAATCCACCCTCCTGACAAATAACAGGTCGGAAGTCGGAAGACCTTGGCTGTCTCTATTCCAGTGGCTTTACACAAAGTCACTTATCTCCTCTCGACCCAGTTTCCTCATATAAGATAAAGAACTCCTTTAGATAAGATAATCTGTAAGATAACGAAAGTTCCTTTCAGATCAAAATGCCTGCTTCTTTAAAGCTACCAATGCTAAAAAGCAGTCACTGGAGATATAGACAGGAATTTTTCTGCCCACTGAACGAAGCTTTGACTACACACTAGGATTTGAGAGTTTAAACAATCCGTGCCACAAATGGGCACCGGTGGGCTGGCCCTGAATGGGGAGCCCAGAAAAGTGGGTGGAAGGAAACGAGGTCATGGGAAGGGAATAGGGTCATGGGTTTAGACTGGGGTGCAGAATGAGTGATTGAGGCTGGGAGCTGCTTAGCAAGGGAAAGAGGAAAGGGAGCTTGCAAAGGAAGGACAGGTGCCAAATACTCACAGATGGGCTATTCCTGCTTTCCGCACAGCAGAGGAGATGGCTTTGACAGCCGTGCAGAGGCTGTTAAGCAACTGGGTCATCTCTCCGGTGCCTTTGGCTTTCCTGCCCTCCTCCATGACGAAACGGGTCAGGGTGATGACATCGGTGTCGAAGACAGACTGGTCACTCATGATTGGGTCTGAGGAGTGGATGTCCTAAAAGCAAGAGAAGCCCTGAGCAGTGGGAGAGGGTCGATTGGGAGTCTGAGCTGGTCTCAGTGCTTGGGTATGTGCGTTAGAACCTTCAGGTCTCTACCTCCGAGGGCTCTCTGGTCAGTCACTGGAGCAGGCAGCCAAAGCCGGAACTTGGGCTCAGTTTGAGTTCGGGGGTGTGTCTCTGGGGCAAGACTCCGCCCCGGGGAGGCAGGTAGTTTGTCTTCCAGACTTACAATCTCTTTCATTTTTTGCTGTCACCGATTTCTACCTCCTTGCTTACTTCAGCGTTCCAAACTTGTCTTTATTTAGGGAGTTTGATATTCCCTGCAAAACAATGTTACTGTTAAGGTCTTCTTTCCTTTCGATGTTCATGCGCAGCCTTCAATTTGCTCTGTCTTATTTGTGGCACCTTATATCTTTAAATCTTGCTAAAATCTCATTTCCGTCACGAACTAGCCTTTGCTCAGAAATGCATTAATAACAGGTCTAAGATAAAAACTTGTCCAAGCCCAGATAAGGAAAAGTGAGACAAGGAGAAGGAAGTAACATTTTTAAATAGCGTTGTATCTTTTCTCAATTATATGCAAAGACAATTTTTAGCATTCATTTTTTTATATATAAAAATAGCTTTTATTTTTCAAAATACATGCAAGGATAATTTTCAACATTCACCCTGGCAAAACGTTGTGTTCCAAATTTTTCTCCCTCCCTCTACATCTCCCACCTCCCCTAGACAGCAAGAAATCCACTATTGGTTAAGTATGTGCAATTCTTCTAAACAAATTTCCACATTTATCATTCTGCACAGTAAAAATCAGATCAAAAGGGAAAAAAATGAGAAAGAAAAAAACAAGCAAGCAAACTACAAAAAGGTGAAAATATTACATTGTGATCCACATATAGTCCCCATAATCCCCCCCTCTCTCTCTTTCTCTCTCTCTCTCTGTCTCTCTGTCGCTGTCTCTGTCTCTCTCTGTCTCTCTGTCTCTCTCTGTCTCTCTCTGTCTCTCTCTGTCTCTCTCTGTCTCTGTCTCTCTCTGTCTTTCTCTGTCTCTGTCTCTCTCTTTCTCTCTCTCTCTCTCTCTTCTCTCTCTCTCTCTCTCTCTCTTCTCTTCTCTTCTCTTCTCTTCTCTTCTCTTCTCTTCTCTTCTCTTCTCTTCTCTTCTCTTCTCTTCTCTTCTCTTCTCTTCTCTTCTCTTCTCTTCTCTCTCTCTCTCTCTCTCTCTCTCTCTCTCTCTCTCTCTCTCTCTCTCTCTCTCTCTCTCTCTCTCTCTCCTTGCAAATAGCTCTCTCTCAAGATCAAGACTATTGGAATTGTCCTTGTTGAATCAACCATTGTTAAAAAGACCCAAGTCCATCACACTGGATCATCACATAATCTTATTGTTGCTGTATACAATGCTCTCTTGATTCCACTGGCTTCACTTAGCACCAGTTCATGTAAGTCTTTCCAGGCTTTTCTGAAATCAGCCTGCTGATCATTTCACCAATATTCCATTACATTTACATACCATAACTTATTCAGCCATTCCCCAACTGATGGATATCTACTCATCTTCCTTAACATTCATTTTTACAAAATTTTGAGTTTCAAGTTTTTTTCTCCCCTTCTTCCTAAAATGGCAAGCAATTTGATATGGGATGTATATGTGCAATCATGTAAAATATATTTTCATATTAGTCATAGTTAAGGAAGAAACAAACCAAAAGAGGGGAGATGATTAAAGAAATAAAGAAAATGAAAATAGTATGCTTCAATCTGCATTTAGAATCCATCAGTCTTTTTCTGGATGGGACAGCATGTTCCATCATGAGTTCTCTGTAATTTTCTTGGATCATTATATTGTGGAAAAGAGTCTAGTTAATTGTAGTTGATCATCACATAATGCTGCTGTTACTGTGTTCAATAACCTCCTGGCTCTGCTCACTTCACTTTGTATAAATTTTGCCAAATTTCTGCCTGTTCATTATTTCATACTATACAATAGTATTCCATGATATTAATATCCCACAGCTTCTTTTCCATTGATGAAAATCCCTTCAATTTCCATTTCAAAGTGATTTATTATAACAGTTATTCAACACTTCCCAGGTTCTATCATGAGATTTGATCACTTTGATTAATGACTTTTCTTTCTTGATCACACTTACATTTATGTTCCAGTAATTTATACTTAGAAAAGACAAGAGACCGGTATATTGAATGATAAATCTTCTTTCCTCTCCTTTCATATGCAAGTTCCTTCTTTCATTTTTTCTTCTTTTCCTGATTCTCTACTGTAAATTCTAAATCCTGTATAAAGTTCCCTTCACACCCAAGTGACTTGAAAAAATTTGAATTCAAATTCAAGTAAACAAACATATTAAATATATGTTGTATACAAAACACTAGGATAAATTTTGGAGATGAAACAAAACACCTCTTCCCCTAAGGAGCTTTTTTTTAAAAATTTTTTTATTTTTTTCACCTCTCTGTTTTATTTGTCAGTTCAATGCATTTTAATTTCAATTTTGTTAACCTCTTCTTTGATTTAAAAAAATCTAATTTGATATTTTAATGCTATTTTTAAAATTTTTTATTAATTTTTATAATTATAACATTTTCTTTGACAGTACATATTCATAGGTAATTTTTTTTTACAACATTATCCGTTGTACTCCCTTCTGTTCCAAATTTTTCCCTTCCTTCCCTCCACCCCCTCCCCTAGATGGCAGGCACTCCCATACATATTAAATATTTTATAGTATATCCGAGGTACAATATATATGTGCAGAACCGAATTTTGTTGTTGTTGTTGCAAAGGAGGAATTGTATTCGGAAGCTAAAAATAACCTGGGAAGAAAAACAAAACAAAACAAAACAAAACAAACCAGTGCTCATAGTTTATACTCATTTCCCAGTATTCCTTTTCTGGATGTAGCTGATTCTGTCCATCATTGATCAATTGGAATTGGATTAGCTCTTCTCTATGTTAAAGATATCCACTTCCATCAGAATACATCCTCATACAGTATCATTGTTGAAGTATATAATGATCTTCTGGTTCTGCTCGTTTCACTTAGCATCAGTTGATGTAAGTCTCTCCAAGCCTCTCTGTATTCCTCCTGTTGGTCATTTCTTACAGAACAATAATATTCCATAACATTCATATACCATAATTTACCCAACCATTCTCCAACTGATGGACATCCATTCATTTTCCAGTTTCTAGCCACTATGAAAAGGGCTGCCACAAACATTTTGGCACATACAGGTCCCTTTCCCTTCTTTAGTATTTCCTTGGGATATAAGCCCAGTAGTAGCACTGCTAGATCAAAGGGTATGCACAGTTTGATAACTTTTTGAGCATAGTTCCAAATTGCTCTCCAGAATGGTTTGGATTCTTTCACAACTACACCAACAATGCATCAGTGTCCCAGTTTTCCCACATCCCCTCCAACATTCATCATTATTTGTTCCTGTCATCTTAGCCAATCTGACAGGTGTGTAATGATATCTCAGAGTTGTCTTAATTTGCATTTCTCTGATCAGTAGTGATTTGGAACACTTTCATATGAGTGGAAATAGTTTCAATTTCATCATCTGAAAATTGTCTGTTCATATCCTTTGACCATTTATCAATTGGAGAATGGCTTGATTTCTTATAAATTAAAGTCAATTCTCTGTATATTTTGGAGATGAGGCCTTTATCAGAACCTTTAACTGTAAAAATGTTTTCCCAATTTGTTACTTCCCTTTTAATCTTGTTTGCATTAGTTTTGTTTGTGCAGGAACTTTTTAATTTGGTGTAATCAAAATGTTCTATTTTGTGATCAATAATGGTCTCTAGTTCTCCCTTGGACACAAACTTTTTCCTCCTCCACAAGTCTGAGAGATAGACTATCTCATGTTCCTCCAATTTATTTATGATTTCATTCTTTATGCCTAAATCTTGGACCCATTTTGATCTTATCTTAGTATGTGGTGTTAAATGTGTGTCCATGCCTAGTTTCTGCCATACTAATTTCCAGTTTTCCCAGCAGTTTTTGTCAAATAATGAATTCTTATCCCAAAAGTTGGGATGTTTGGGTTTGTCAAACACTAGATTGCTATTTTTATTCACTATCTTGCCCTGTGAACCTAACCTGTTCCACTGATCAACTAGTCTATTTCTTAGCCAATACCAAATGGTTTTGGTGACTGTTGCTTTATAATATAGTTCTAGATCAGGTACAGCTAGACCACCTTCATTTGATTTTTTTTTTCATTACTTCCCTTGAAATTCTCGACCTTTTGTTGTTCCATATGAATTCTGTTGTTATTTTTTCTAGTTCCTAAGGAGCTTATTAAAGAAACTTTAAAAAAATTATTTTGGTGTCTGTTTGAAGAATTTGAAATGCCAATTCTTTTTAGACTCAAGGCCATTAGATTGGAAAGATAATAGGTGCATCCTAGGAATTCCCAATCAGTTAAAATCAAGAAAGTAGGTCCCAGAGTGAATTTCATATCGGTATAATTGTATATTCACTTTTTTCTTCTCTTCCTCCCTGCCCAACTCCATTCCTAATGCAGTCTTAAAAAAAAAAAAAAAACACCTAAGAACCACTTGGCTATTAAAAAATCATTTAAGTTTAACAAAAAATTAAAATGATTTAACAATAAGATTTGTGCAAGTTTTCTGCATTTTAATATAGCTGTGTTATTTGAGTTTCCTTTTATATGATTGCTAGGTTAAAAGCTTATTCTTCAAAGAATAATAATACCAGATCTAAGAGGCAACTTGAAATTGTAGTGGATAGAGTGCCAGCCGTAGAGTGAGAAAAAACTAGATTTAAATTCTGCTTCTGACACACAAACTACATGTCCTTGGATAAGCATTCAACTTTCCAGGGATCTAGGGAACCCTTGAAAAATACAAATTACACAAGAGTTGCTGATCTGAAGCCAGAGAAAGAGTTCCCTCCACATGGGTTGTTTGGACAGAGACAATTCACTGGAAATTAACAAATCTGGTAACTCCAGAAGTGTGATTGTTTATAAATAGTCAACAAAAACATTTTTCTGCAGTGATATATGTTCCTGGAAAAGAGATGAGAACTATTTCTCTGGAACTCTGGGGACTACAGGGAAATGAGAATTATATCTCTACATACAAAGTCTAAAAATTATGAGTCACCAAGACTATTTTGGTGACTGAAAATTCAATCTTAGCCACTGTTTTCAGCTCTGCACTTAAAAAATATCATTGTAGATTTCTGACAGTTCATTTATTCAATGAATTACCCTATATGAAATACTATGCTAGACTGTGTAGATACAGAAATGAGTATTGTCCATGTGGATTAGTAAATAGTACACCTCATAGAGAGATATTTGCTGCATGTATCCGACTGTACAATATTTCTAACTTATTAGCTATTGCTGATCATTTTGGGGAGCAAAGGTAGAGAGAGAACATTCCAAGAACATAAATCTAATTATCTTAGGAAATTTGTCATACTCTCTCTTTGATAACATTCCACCTATCAGAAGTCAGAGTCTGAGGAAGGCCAAACACAGCAAGGTACCCCATCGATTTTGCTAGCTAACAATGATTAGGCTTCCTCAGCATTACCAATAAATTATGGACTCCAGCTCTCATTGACTCACAGTTAAAAGCCTTTGGGGCACAGTGCCACATTGCTCTTCAGAATAGTTGGGTCAGTTCACAACCTCACCAACAGTACATTAGTGCATGGACTTTATAAATAATAATTTCTTAAGAAAGGAGAATGAAGAAAATATCACTAACTTCTGATGCATGTGCTTACTTTCCTATTTCTTCAAAATGTTTATAAGAACAATTATCTTTAAAAATTTTTTTGTATAAGAATAATTTTCAAACTATGATTTCCTTGATGCATTTCACAGAGTCTGCTTTTGTCATTTTTATGCCCTATCTTTTGATGTGTTTCTGTATATGTTTGTTTCATAAAATTTGGAACTACAAATGGTATCCTTCCTCTGGGAAACATCCAAGAATTGGTATTGCTTTATAGAAAACTATTTAAACTTAAGTACCCTTATACTTATCTATATTTAAATTTTTAAACAGCTTTTCCTTTTTGTTGACCTCTTAATATAAAATATGTTGACTTTTCTTCCCTTTAAATGGGAATCAACATTTGTATATAGAATTCTCAAAAGTGTAGAGAACAGCCTAAAGTGATTTTCCTGAAACTGACCAGGCAATTTAGAGATGAAATTCCCAGAAAGACTCATGCTCATATATATTTTAGCTCCTCTCCTACATATCTATAATTTCAATTGCTTCTTGCTTTCTTTTCTTTTCAGCCCTGAAACTAAGTAAGGAGATTTATATATCTCCATCATATTAGCCATCATTCAGAAGAGCAGCCTATATGGAGAAAGGGCCAGCTTCTCCCACCAACTGCCAACCAAGTTCCATCAATGGTGCAGCCAAGTCAGCCTACCTGAAACAATAAAGCACTTTGATGGAAAGACAGGAGATGGCAATTGTCAGACGGGTCAAACTATTTCTACCACCTCTCCTTGGATCCCAATAACTAGTCCAGAACCCTGAGCTCAAGAATCCTTGGAATAGCTATACTTTCCAGACCACTGAGTTGGCTTCCCAATCAATCCTCCTTCCCTGTCCCCATCTGCTGCAAGAATTAAAGGGAAAAAAGAGATCATAAAAGAGGAAAAAGGACCCATATGTGCAAAAATGTTTGTAGCAGCTCTTTTTGTAGTGGCAAGGAACTGGAAACTGAGTGGATGCCCATTAATTGGAGAAAGACTGAATAAGTTATGGTATATGAATGTAATGGAATGTTATTGTCCTATAAGAAAAGATGAGTAGGCTATTTTCAGAAAAGCCTAGAAAGATTTACATGAACTGATACTAAGTGAAGAGAACAGAACCAGGAGAATACCGTGCATAGTCACAGCAAGATTATGTGATGATCAATTATTATATACTGAGCTCTTTTCAGCAATGTGGTGATCCAGGAGACTTGGGATGGAAAACGACATCTGCATCAAGAGAGAGTATGGAGACTAAATGTAGATCAAAGCATAGTATTTTCACCATTTTGTCTGTTTGCTTTTTCTTTCTCTTTTTTTTTTGCTTTTTGGTCTGATTTTTCTTGCACAATATGACAAATATGAAAATATGTTTTGAAGGATTGTATATGTTTAACTTATATTGGATTGACTGCTGTCTTGGGGAGGGAGGAGGGGAAAAAAGGAGGGAGAAAAAATTTGGAACACAAAATCTTGCAGAGATGAATGCTAAAAACTATTTTTATCTATATTTGGAAAAATAAAATATCATTGAGGGGAAAATAATTAAAGGGATAAAACTTTCTAATGAGAATTCTCACACTCAGACTGAAAAGTTAAACATTGTTCATTGAAAGAACTTAAAACAGAAATAACTTTCTTCAATAACCTTCTGCTTACTAATATCAAAAGAATCATGAATCGGAGATGCTAGCTAGCAACTAGTTTTTCCCTTCTCCTCAGATATCCCAGTAATTGCCTGAGAAAACCAATGTCCAATTTGTATTTTTCAAAATGTGGTTCTGGATGTAAGATTCAGAGCTGAAAGGGATTTTTGAGATCACCAATGGGAAAAAAGGAATGAGCTTAGAAGAAAAGGAACTACATTTAAATCTTAGCTCTGCCACTTACTAAATTGAGCTGGACAAATGATCCCTAAAGTCCCTTCAACTCTACATCCATGACGCTAGTTCAAACAGCTTATTATGAAGATGAAGGTTAGAGTGGTAAAGGTACTTGTGCAAGATCATACGGGCAGAAAATAGTAAAGGAGGATGCTAATTCAAGTTTTTAGTCTCTAGATTCAATTCCTTTCTACTGTATTCTCTACAACAGCAAGATCTAAAGGAGATTACTCTCCAAGGTATTAAAATGCTTTAACAATTAAAAGGGTACTTTTATCCACTTGGGAGTGGAGTTCTCACTGCCATTAAGATCCGATAAGGTAACTTCCCATTCAAGTCACTCCATTATAGGAAATATTCCTTGAAGCAAGATTAAAACATAAAATTATCTACCATAGATTACAAAATAACACATTTGGAAAAGGCCTTCAGCTAGTCTTGTCCTATGCTGTTAAAATAGGACTACACCTAAATTACCAGATAGATGAAAGCCTAGTTAAATGCTGGCTCTGTAACAGGATTACCAGATAATGAGACTGGATCTTTCTAGTGAGCCACTAACTACATTTCTAATGAAAGGGTTTTTGGATTGCAGAGGTACCCTGATCCTAATATTCTTCTTTTAGAACCCCCTTGTTGCTCTAAAGATATGTGGGCTCTTTGTCCAGTCTTCTGATGCCTGTAAATTGTAAATAGACTTTCAAGATCAGCAAAGCTTTTTACATGTATTATCCCATTTGATCTTCAAAGCAACCTTGGAGGGGATAAGGGGAAGTACATAGAACAAATATCATAGAAACAATTATTGTTCAATGCTTTCAAAAATCTCCAAAACATTAATATATTTGTCACCAGTTATCATAATGATCCAAGAATCTAACTGCAATTGATCCAAAGACAATGAAGAGATAAGATATATGATAGATCTGAGCAAGTTGAGTTTTATTGATGATTATGTTCCATAATATCCTTGTGAAGCCTATCAGTATCCATATTGAATGGAATCATATCTATACTTCAGTTAATTTATTCAAATTTCCTTATTTTGAAGATGAAGAAACTGAGGTCCATAAAGGTAAAATGGTTTGCCCAATGACATATGGCCAAGTTTTAAAAAATTTATTAACAGTTTGTTTTTATATCACCTTTATTTCTGAATGTATCAATCTCTCTCTCATACCCAATGAGCCATATCTACTAACAATGACTGAAAAAAGATAGGAAAACAAAACATATCAGAATTTTATTCAAATATGACAATATATGTAGTATTTCATGAGTAGTTCCTCATCTTTATGCCTCTTTTAATCCATCTTTGGTCAGTATAATTGCATAGTGTTAAGTTTTGGGTTTTTGTACTTTTAATTTGCATTGTTATAGTCATTTGTGTATATTATTTTCCTTGTTGTGCTTACTTCACTTGGCATCACCTTATATAAACCTTGGAATTCTTCAGTCATTATTTTTATGGTTTAGTCATAATAGTGATTAACTTCATGTCAAACTTGCATAAGCAAAAAGGACACAAAATTTTTTGCTTCTTGTAGATGTTTTACTTAGATAATCCTAAATATTCAACTTATGTTAATTGAAAATTTTAATGAAGTTTTAGGAAATGAAATTAAATTTTATACACACACACACACACACACACAATCAGCATTCCTGTATGTCACAAACTAAACTCAGAAAGAAGCAGGAAAATAAATTCAATTATAAATAACCATATAATGTGTATAATCTCTGGGGAGTCCATCTATCAAAACATATACTGTTATATGAATTCAAGTAGAAAATATTATTTATAGAAATATGGGGAATAAATTAGATACTGATTGCATTTTGAGCCAAGCCAACCATATTACCTAAAACAATTTATAGATTTCAACTTCCAAAGGTTAAAGCCTCAGCCCACTTCCCCCCCAAAATTAACAAAATTAATCTGGAAGAATAAAAGATCAAAAAATCTCAAGAGAAAAATTTAAAAATATGATATGATACGGAAATAGGCCTTATAATACATATTTCAAACCAAAACTATTTAGTACTGGCTAATAGGAATGCTGACCAATGCAGTGGAGCAGATTAAGTACACAGAAGCAATCAAACAGAGAAGCTTAATGCTGAAAAGTACAAGGATTCCAACTGCACTACTCACCAAAAACTGCTGGGAAAACTGAAAAGTAATCCGGCAGAAATTAAATTTAGATTGACACCTTATCTCCATATTACAATAATCTTCAACTGGACACATGACCTACACATAAAAGGTTATATCTAACAATATAGAGGATGGAGGAAAGAAATAAGTTCATAACTATAGACAGTGGAAGAGTTTGATCAATCTTCTTGGATAATGGATAATTTTGAGTTAAGAAAATTGAAAAGGTTTATTTATTATACAAATAAAATAAAAGCAGCTAGAATTACAAGGGAAATTGTTAGCAAGGAAGAGGGAACTTTGAAACAAATTTCTCTAATATTCAAGATATTTAGGGAATTGATAAAAATATATGTATACATACATACATGTAGAAAGATAAGAATCATGTAGATATATATGTAGAGATGTAGAGATATTTTATAAGAGGAAAAGGAGGAGGAGGAGAAAAAGAAGAAAAGGTGTTAATGAAACATTTTTTCAATCTACAAAAGAGAGCAGAGGGAGAATAATCAGGGCAGTGTTGGAACTACCCTGATGAGTTTATATAATATTCCTGTTTTCATTTATAATCTTTTTCATGTTCTTTTATAAGAAATTTTTTGTGCTTTATTGATATCTCTCAAATTCATAATCATAAAAAGAAAAATTAAATTAGCATATGAAACACAGTTTGAATATAAAGCTGATTTATGTTTGAAATTAGGTGCTAGTCAATAGCACCTTTGGTATAGTAGGTTTGGCTTAGGCTAGGATTTAGCAGATCTGGGTGCACATTCTAATTTTATCAACATCTATGCAATCATTTAACCTCTCAGAGCATCTTTTCTATAAGATAAGGAAGTTGGAACAGATTATCTGTAAAGTTATTTCCAATGCTAAACTTGTTACCTTTTTCTCTTTCACCTTTCACAGTGAGGATCTGGGTGAATTTATGTCATACCAGTAGAAAACAATATCCCTAAAGGTCATCACTGGGGAAGCAGAAACAACAGGAAGAAAAATCAGAGCATGAAATTAGTTTCACTATGACTCAAAGACCAAAAGAAGAAATGCTTCCTCTGACCTTAAGTCACAGGGACATTACCACCCAGTACTTTAAATTAGAAGGGCTTAATGTAAATAGTTTAAAAAATTTGTTTTTCCCACAGAATTTCAGAATTAGAAAGGCTCTCAGTGATCACCTAGTTCAAACTATCTATGAAAAAAAATTCCCCCCTATAAAATATCCAATAAGAGGTCTTGCAGCTTTTGCTATAAAATCTCAATGAAGAACTTCCTATCTTTTGAGGGGGCCCGTTCAAGGTGAGAGCTGTTAAATGTTTAACAAACAGCTGGAGCAGGGAGGGGAATGTACCATACACAATATGCTTTTTAAATTTAATCTTCCAAACTAACATTAAATCAATTACTTTCTTAAGTCTAGAAAATTAACAATGCAATGTAACTCAAACCCTGATTAGTAGAGCCAATTTTTGAGATATAAAAGTTCACACTGAAAATCTGACAATCATTCTATTTCAAGCTGTTGTCAGTAAATCCCTGGGAAAACTTCACATTTATCTAGCTCTAATTGTTCTATCATTTACAAATACTCTTGAAAATTTAGGATATGAACTATATTTTTGATAAAGAAGACTAATGCTGATGGTTCATCATCAGTTTTATATGACAGACAGACTAGCTAGGCTGCACAATGGATAGAACACTGGGCTTGAATCATGAAGACTAATATTCTTGTGTTAAAATTCAGTCTCAGACAGTTCCTAGTTTGGGCAAATGACTTAACTCTGTTTGCCTCAGTTTCCTCATCTGTAAAATGAGAAGGAGAAGGAAATGGCAAACCACTCCAGTATCTTTGCTAAGGAAGCCCCAAATGGGGTCATATGATTCTAAAATGATTGAACAATGATAAATATCTGACAGATGAGTGACATCCCCCTTTTTCCCCCTTACCACAACCTCTTGTTTTCAGGAAGCAAAGTGTTGAAGCATGTAGGATTTAAGAAAAAGATAGCTAGCTAGTTAGATAGATATGTGTGTGCATATACATATACATTCAATTGGAAAAGCTATACACACATGTGTATAGATTTGTTCATATATGTACATATGCATAAAATAATATAATACATATGTGAGAATTTTTCTAAAACTTAGGAAAATAAACTTTGAAGACTAATTTTCTGCCCATGAACCATGACATAATTCCAAGGAAGAAAAAAAATCTCTATAATATTTCCCAAATGAATGTCTAATGCAATAAAATTTGACCAAAGCTTAAACTACTATTTTGTACTGTGTCCACTACCACAGTCTCCTCTCTAAGGTAAACATTTTCAGTACCTTCAACCAACTTTTATATGATAGGGTTTTTTAATATGATCCATATCAATTTCCTTGTCATCTTAAACTTTTCATTTGTGCCCCTTATGGTTCACACATATTCTTCCTAAAAGGTGGTCAACAGAACTAAGGCCATGTGACTTGAGTATTAGATTTTTAAAAATAAGTTCTTATTGATATTTTCTATTTTTTAAATCACCACAATATCCCAGGTAGCTGTCTCACATGACAAATGGCATTTTTAAGAGGAAAAAAAAAGTTAGCATAATTGATATATTGAAAAAATCTGAAAACATGTACAATGTGTAATAACTGTGGACCTAACACCCACACAGAGGAGAAGGTTGGAGATATCTTCTCCTATCTCTTCATTCAAGTCTAGCTTGATCTTTAAATTTTTTTTTATTTACATTTGATTTTTTTTGATATATCACTATTTTTCTAATCACATTGTATAAAGTTTTTTCTTGGCTCTGCTTATCTCACTCTACGCCAATTAATATAGAGTTTTCCATGCTTCTCTGTATTTATCACATTCATTATTTCTTATAGTGCAATAGTATTCTATTACAATTTGTCCCATGATTTGTTTAGTTTTTCTTTGTTTTCAATTTTTAGGTATCACAAAATGTTGCTATAAAAATTTTGGAGTACATGGGGACTTTTTTACTAAGCCTACTCATGAGGGTTTCTAGTTCAAATGGTATGAACAATTTAGTCACCCTATCTGAATAATTCCAAAGTGTTTTCCAAAATGGTTGTATAATTTCATATCTCCATCAAAAATGTATTAGTATTTTTATCTATCCTCAACCTTTCTAACGTTAACTGTTGCTGGGGTTTTTTGTTTGTTTGTTTGTTTGTTTGTTTTTACTTTTTGGTCAATTTTAAATGTGTGAAGTGAAACCTCAAAGTTGTTTTGATTTGCATTTCTCTTATTATTAGTGATTGGGTGGGGGGTGTATATAAATACTCTGCAATTCTTTTAAGATCTATTTCTATCCCTTGACTATTTATCTAATGGGGAATGGCTATTCTTCTTATATATATTTATATATCTTGGATACCAAATCTTTGTTAAAGAAATTTGATACATATTCTCCTCTATTCCACCACTTCCCTTCTCATCCTAGATACATAAATGCTGTAAAAACAGAAGTTTTTCAATTTCAAGTAATCAAAATTATCTAATTTACAATTACCTCCATCTCTTGCTTGGTAAAGCATACATTTCCTACTCATATCTGTGAGAAGCATATGATCTATTTCTCTTTTTTTTTTTATAGCATTATCTTTAACATTAAGGTCATACATCTATAGATAGTTCTCATTTTATGTAAGAGGACTATTCAGCAGATCTCTTGGTAAAACAATTTTTATGTAATATGAATTTGCTAACAGATCCACATCTGGGAGGGAGGGAGGGAAGCAGGAAGGAGGCAGGCACACAGTTCAAGGACACACAGAGGTTTGGGACAAAGAAGTGAAAGCAGGAGGAACATGTATGGGCAGGGCTAGCTACATGGGGGTCTGACTGGAACAGAGTGATAGAACACAAGGGAAGCAGACATATGGGGGGTCAGATATAGACACAGACAGGAGAGGACCAGTAATGCAGGTACTGGCCACAGATTGTGACTGGTTTGAGGCAAAGATCTCCTTTTTTAGTGTTTGAGATCTTAAGCCAAGTTTCCCATCTGGTAATGGTATGGTGGTGGTCTCTTCTCGTAGAGGATTATATTTCACAGGGTTCTCTGTCTCATCAAGCATTAGATCATTTTCTTCTGTTTTGTAGTATTTATTCATAGATGTCTGAACTCATTTTTACTGGATCTGGAGGCCATATTTGCTTCCGTTGTTACTGATTTTCCTGTTCAAAGTCTTTATATTCAAAGTCTTTGAGTTTCTTATTCTTTGGTAGTTTTTACCTCTCCCCTCCTTCCACCCTCACTTCTTTCCCCTGCCACTCACTTTCTAAATCCTTTCTCTCTAATTATGGCTTCTTTGGGGATTGGATCTCAAAGTATCTCAGCTTCCTCCCATATTGGGCAATACTCAGTTCACCAACCTAGGTCTCTGTTCAGCTAACTTTATGGGTAATCAGAACTGCCCCCAACTAGATGCTGTGTTCTTTCCCTAAGTAGTGTTGTACAGACCCCCATATACACATTGTGTCCTGTTCCAGTGATCTTTCCTCATCCTTCTATTCTTCAGTTCCCTGGCCCAGGCCAGAGTTTTGCAGCACCTTCGCCTCCCCCAATGCTGGCAACTCAGAGCTTTGCAGCACTATTATCCCCAATACTACTAGTTCAGAGTTTTGTAGCCCTGGTGGTTATGGGTTACAGCACCTTACAGGCTTTTGCTCCTGAAAGACTGTGGAAAAGCTAGCTCTTGAGATCCAAGAAAATCTCTGCAAGTGAGATTTACAGTCTCCATAGCACTGGAAAGAAGGGCAGACCAGGGCACAGGGATGAGTTTTATTTTAAATCCGAGTCACACCCTTAGGTCTGCTAATGCAGCCTTACTGTAGGTAGCTTAGGAATAATGGAAAGGGTGCTGGGTAATCTCTGGGTCAGCTAACATAACTTCAAGGGTTAAGATTTTTTGTTTTTTTATTCTGGGTAACAAATCATGAAGATGGCTGAACTTGCTTTATCTTTGGCACATAATTCTTGTTTTAGAAAGATTTTAGAAGTTTTGGAGATCAGAGAAAAGGTCTAATCTTCCATCTTATTGCTCATGTTCCCTGAAACCAGTCCTTAGGCACTTAATCTATAAAGAGACAATTAGACTAGGTCTATTTCAGTTCTAACAATCCAATCTTATTTTATAAAACATAACAAATATATGTGGGAAAAGAGTATTTTTAAAACATCTGCTTCTAAGGCTCTTTTCCATGTCCAAATCTCTCCTTCCTCCTATAATTTTGCTGTATAATTTAGTCAAGTATCGTCAAATCCCTATAATGTAAATACTTTCTGTGAAAGGACACTGAGAAATCAGGCAGCCTCAAAAGTGTACTTCTATTAAAAGACTTAATGGTACCTCAGAGATCACTTTCTTTTCTTTCTTTCGTTTTTTTTTAATAATTTTTTTTACAAGACATATGCATAGGTAATTTTTCAGCATTGACCCTTGCAAAATCTTCTGTTCCAACTTTTCCCCTTCTTCCCCCCACTCCATCCTCTAGATGGCAGGTAAACTAATACATGTTAAATATGTTAAAGTATATATGTTAAATACAATAGGCAATATTCTTCTCTAAAATATAATATTCTCTGGGAGCAGGTTTCTTGGGGGGCTTCTGGGAGCAACCTTCATTTCAGTTCAGAGTAGTCACCCCAAATGCAGCCAGGGATTAAAGTCCAAATCCTTTATTGTCTCCGTCAAAATCTTGTCTCTTTCCTGGGGCGCAGTTAGCTTTTCTTAGAGGCCTATCGTTAGTCTTGGTTCCTAGAGCTTAAGATGCCTTCTGTAGCTTCTGAATTTCCTCCACTGAATCCTAGTTGAGGCTCCAAGAGCTTCTAGTGGGCTTCTCCTCTCTGGCCTTGAGAGCTTCTCCTTATATGTTCTATATTGACTATACACCAATCATTATATCATTAGGAAACCATTATTTGTTGTAGGATTAAATCAATGCTAAACTAGATTTAACCATTGTCTCCTCAATTCCACTTAGTACCTTGTTTCAAGTTCTGGCCCATAACATCTTCTTATAGGATCAGATCAATCATACATGCTAAATTAGATAATTATTGTTTCTATCAATTTCGCTGTCTTAGTATCTTGTAAGAATCCTAACAACAATATATGTATACATATTTATACAGTTATCTTGCTGCACAAGAAAAATCAGATTTAGAAATAAAGTAAAAATAACCTGAGGACAAAGAAATTGAAACTATTTCTAGCCATATGAAAAGATGCTCCAAGTCATTATTAATCAGAGAAATGCAAACTAAGATAACTCTGAGATACTATTACACACCGTCAGATTGACTAAAATGACTGGGAAAGATAATGCAGAATATTGGAGGAATGTGGGAAAACTGGGACACTGATGCATTGTTGGTGGAATTGTGAATACATCCAGCCATTCTGGAGAGCAATCTGGAATTATGCTCAAAAAGTTATCAAACTGTGCATACCCTTTGACCCAGCAGTGTTACTACTGGGTTTATATCCCAAAGAGATCTTAAAGAAGGGAAAGGAACCTGTATGTGCAAGAATGTTTGTGGCAGCCCTTTTTGTAGTCGCCAGAAACTGGAAACAGAGTGGATGCCATCAATTGGAAAATAATAAATTGTGGTATATGAATATTATGGAATATTATTGTTCTATAAGAAATGACCAGCAGGATGATTTCAGAAAAGCCTGAAGAGACTTACATGAACTGATGCTGAGTGAAATGAGCAGGATCAGGAGATCGTTATATACTTCAACAACAATACTATGTAATGATCAATTCTGATGGATGAGGCCCTCTCTAATAATGAGATGAACCAAATCAGTTCCAAAAGAGCAATAATGAACTGAACCAGCTACACCCAGTGAAAGAACTCTGGGAGATGACTATGAAACACTACATAGAATCCAATCCCTCTATTTTTGTCTGCCTGCATTTTTGATTTCCTTCACAGGAAGGAATTGTACACTATTTCAAAGTCCAATTCTTTTTGTACAGCAAAACACTGTTTGGACATTATACATATATTGTATTTGACTTATACTTTAACATATTTAACATGTATTGGTCAACCTGCCATCTGGGGGAGGGGGTGGGGAGAAAGAGGGGAAAAATTGGAACAAAAGGTTTTGCAATTGTCAATGCTGAAAAATTACCCATGCATATATCTTGTAAATAAAAAGCTATAATAAAAAATAATAATAACCTGAGAAGGAAAATAAAAATGCAAGCAGACAAAAACAGAAGGACTAGAAATGCTATGTTGTGGTCCACACTTATTTCCCATAGTTCTTTCGCTGGGTTTCTCTTTGTTATTGAACAATTGGACCTGATTTGGTTCATCTATTGTTGAAGAGAGACATCCATCAGAACTGATCATCATATAGTATTGTTGTTGAAGTATACAACGATCTCCTGGTCCTGCTCATTTCACTCAGCATCAGTTCATGTAAGTCACTCCAGGTCTTTCTGAAATCATCCTATTGGTAATTTCTTACATAACAATAATATTCCATAATTATTCATATACCACAACTTACTCAGCCATTCTCCAATTGATGGGCACTCAGTTTCCAGTTTCTGGCCACTACAAAGAGGGCTGCCACAAACATTCTTGCATATACAGGTCCCTTTCCCTTCTTTAAGATCTCTTTGGGATATAAGCCCAGTAGTAACACTGCTGGATCAAAGGGTATGCACAGTCTGATAACTTTTTGAGCATAGTTCCAAATTGCTCTCCAGAATAGTTGGATGCATTCACGATTCCACCAACAATGTCCCAGTTTTCCCACATCCCCTTCCAACATTCATCATTATCTTTTCCTGTCATCCTAGCCAATCTGACAGGTGTGTAGTGATACCTCAGAATTGTCTTAATTTGCATTTCAGAGATCACTTCAATGAACAAAAGAATAGAGAAGACATAAAAGAACTCAAGTAAAACAACAGAGGAGATGACTGGGAGTTTATTTTAAAAGATAATATTTTCTTTTTCCAAATACTCTTAAGGATTAAAAAAAATTCAATATCAGATGTTTTAGAGAAATCGTCCTCTTGGTATAAACAGGGAAAAAAACAGATGAATTACCCAAAATAAGACTGTAAAATTAAAAAAGATATAATTTTAGTAATTAATTATACACTCACTATTCTTTAAGTAATGAGGTTCATGTAAAGGAGGAAATTAGAAAAACTAATTCCAAGAAGGCTGAAAAAAACTTTTTTTTCTCAATGGTAACAAAAAAGAAAGCCATGCATTTTTATGCATGTTTATGTTTATTATTAAAGAAAAAATAGATGATGAAAAATTGATGAAGCAATCAGAACTAAAAAGAACAAATATCAAGAAGATGAAGCACATCTGAAATATTTACGGCTCTAAGAAGCAAATAGAAGGCAATGAATTATAAAAAAAAATTACCTATAGACATTAATCAAAAAGTTAAACATTTGTCATATTTGATTTGGAAGAAAAATTCTAGGGTGCGGAAAGGAATAGCTAAAAATAATTAGCTTTCTGCAAATGTGTCTATATAAAATAAAACAAAATGAATTCTATTAAGGAGCATATGATTACAGATTTAGAACTGGAAGGGGCCTGAGAAGTCATTTGGTCCTAATTTTATAGATAAGGAACCTGAGAGACAATTTAGTGACTTGCTTAATGCCACACAAGTCATACATAGCTGCAAGCCAAGGATCTCTTAATCCAATCCAATCCAATGCTCTTTCTCATGCAGTAAATTAAATTTTCTTTTGTGCATATAGAAATTACATGATGCAATGAAAACATTGACGCAGTTCCCAAAGTCCTAGAAGCCCTCTGCACCCCATGTGACATTTACACAGAGAAGTGGGGAAAGGACTTGTTTACAGCATAATGTAATTCTATTTGGCTTGTGGAATTTAAGCAACATTAAATATTTAGCACCCAGGGATGTTGGAGAGTTCTACTGCTTAACAAAATAGCAGTAATGCTGGGGGCAGCTTCTGACCTACAAGGTCTAGGTACACAGTGTCTAAATAAACCCATCACCCTCTCCTGGCTGGTGGAGGTTTGACACTCCCCTTGCTTTCTTCACAAAAATAAAGCAAATAGGAAGGATCATCTGCGTAGTGTCAAAGAGAGGACTTTGAAACAGCTTGTTGTTAACAACTGATGGGGGGAGGGGAAGGCAGTAGTTTGCTTGTTTAATTTTTGGTTTTTGACCCTGAGAAGGGATAATAGAATATAAAGAGATTTCAGGGAAGAAGGAAACCAAAAGACCCTTTTGTAACATTTGTTTCTAGGAGCTTGCAAATGGTTTTTTGTTTTGTTTTGTTTTTTGTTATTGTTTGCTTGCTGGGTTTTTGTTTTTGCTTTTGTATCATAGGTTCCTTGGAAATTGTATTTCTTGCCAGGGGTAAGAATCATTATGATTAAGAATGTACCTATGTTGAGGGCAGCTAGACGGCTCCAGTGGATAGAGCACCAGCCCTGAAGTCAGGAGACCTGAGGACCTGGTCTCAGACACTAAACTCTTCCTAGCTGTGTGACCCTGGGCAAGTCACTTAACCCCAATTGCCTCAGCAAAAAAAAAAAAAAAAAAAAGAATATCTATGTCTCAAAGGGGACATGTGCATATAGATGTTGTGGTGGTTGAGTAAATAGTTCAATCACAATCTGACTTTATGTGATCCTGTAGATTTTTGTTCATATAGTTTTCTTGGCAAGGATATTGGAATAGCATGGCATTTCCTTTTCTAGTGTGTCCCTATTTTGCAGATGAGAAACTGAGGCAGATAGGGATTAAGTGACTTGCACAGTCACACGAATAAGTATCAGAGGTCAGATTTGACCTGAGATCTTCCTAAGTCCAAGTTGGTGCTCTATCCATTGAATTACTTAACTACCCCATGTTTAGAAGGAGAAAACAAAAATTAAAAGCTACTTCCCTATTGTTTGAATTTGGCTTTTTTCTGACACAACTTTAGTACTTGCCATTTTCTTTGAGAATATAGTGAATACCAAATGCTAAAAGATCTGAATAAAAATTTCCCTGGGAATAGGAGCATAAATATAAGAATGTTAAAGGCTATTTTCTCAGTTTTCTGGATTCATACTAGGATGGAGAACATTTACTCCGACTCCCCAAGAGCAGCAGGAAGTCCCCAGAACTTTTTATTCTCTCAATGACCTTAAACGTGGGAAGAACATGTCAGTTCTGAAATGCTTTTTTTGTCTCTGAACCATTTCAAGATCTGTTAATAATGTCCTATACTACAAAACATGTTCATAAAAGTCAATTATTATTGAGACTTTTTTTGGTCCACATGTGGTTTTGATATAGTCAACTATTATGTATTAAGTACCTATTAAATGTCAGATCCTGTGCTGAATCCTAGGGATATAAAGAGAGACAAAAGATATCCCTTGTTCTCAATCTAATGGAGAAGTATAAAAAATACTCCTTCCATCAATGGAAATAAGGAGCAGTTCTGCCTTTGTAGTCTGAAGCTTTGAGAAGTTATAAATATGGTTATGTGATGATTATGTGTCTGATGTGTCTGAGGCAAGAGATCCAATAGGGCTATGGTGTCTTTGCTTCTGGGCATGGATTTCAACTATCAGACCTCTGGTATTGAGTTTTGATCTTTCAAATCTAAGCTCATAAGGTCGTAGGTGTTTCCAGTACTCTTTAGGTATGCTGATGGGCCTCTTTCCCCAGGGTGCTAATAGCATTTCAAGCACCAGATGAGCTCCTTGACAGCAAGTGACTGTTTTTGGCCTCTTTTTGTATCCCTAGTGTTTAGCACAGTACCTGGCACACATAATGGTACTTAATAAATATTTTTTTTGTTTGTTTATTGTCTGACTTAAACATTAACTAGGAAGGAAAGACAGAGTCAGAGCAATAAGACTCACTATGGCTGATTAATGACTTGAATGTATCCCAGTTTGGGCTCTGTTGCCAGCTAACAATCTGTACCTTAGTAGGCTGCAATCAGTTACAAGAATGTTTGTGAATCCTCCAAATTGAGAAGCAGAGTCTTTCCATTACACAGTATGATGCCTAAGGCAGGCTCCTCATACTCTTTGTGGGGATTAAATCAACCCAACATGCAGTGCATGCTCAATAGCCTTTCTTCCCCTCACCATTTCATATATAAAGTGTTTTGAAATATTCAAAGCAATGTGTAGATGCTAGTTTTTATGAGGTATTATTATTAAAAAAACAATTTTAAGGACTCATACATAGGTCTTTGACAGATCAAACCAGATCTAGGAAGTATATAAGATAATGCATAATAGGTGTATATTTAAAAGTAAAAAGTGATGAGGTTTTGAATAGTGAGTGTTGTGGGCAGAGAGAATCAGGAGAACGGATAAAAATTATTCCCTGGGACAACAAGGAAGAAGACTCTGATAATTGAGATAAGTTTAGTTCCATGGTCCCATCCTGAGGAGGTAATCTAATAAAAACTCCAAGTGGCATCAAGTCCCTGAAGCTAAATTTTCCCTATAAAATAATTTATGGCTTTGCTATTGCTCTCCTTTGGGTCAATCCACTATGACACTCTGCCCTAGGGTGTCCTTTTCCTTTACCCCTCCCCCATTCCATGTAGAATCTCTCTTACCCCACCATGCCTTGGGGTGTCTTTCCTGATCCCACTTCTCCTTATAGCTAGCTAACTCTTTTGGGGTGCTAAAGCCCTTTCAGGATTTAAACTGTTAGCTAAGGGCATGTATGACTTTATGGGTTATTTCCTTGCTTCTGGTAAACAGCAAGTTCCACTAGGGGACTAGTCTTTTCCATCGTTAATTAATTTTTTTCCCCTACCTTTTTTTTTTCCCCTGAGGCAATTGGGGTTAAGTGACTTGCCCAGGGTCACGCAGCCAGGAAGTGTTAAATGTCTGAGGTCAGATTTGAACTCAGGTCCTTTTGACTAAAGAGCTGGTGCTCTATCCACTGTGCTACCTAGCTACCCCCATCATTAATTATTAAAATCCCTTTCTGTGCTCTCTCACTCTATTTCATATTTACTATTCCTAGTGTCCAGTGTACCTCTTTATCTGTTCCCCTAAGTAAATCTGCCTTTTGCCAAAGAGAATGGCCATTATGAATTCTTCACATGACCAAACCCCTATTTTGGGTGCTTCTAAATCACATCATCTAGTGCCTTAATAACATTTGGTGCTACATTGATCAGCCACCTCAAAAAGCAATATAAGCATTGTAGTGTAATGTATTATCATTTCTAAAATATATTCTATTGTAAATATTAAAGTCACACAAATTCCTTATACATGATAAATGACTATGAAAAAGATTTTTGTGTCATGAAGCAATCAGAAGAAAAGCAGTGAGCTGTGGGGGCTAGAGACCCAGTCTTTTAGTCAGGAAGACTTGTTCAAGTCCCAATAAATGTCAGTGCCTCAGGCAACCTTTAGGGCAGGTTTTTTTTTTTTAATTATTATTAAATGTATTTATTTATTTAAAACTTAAACACAAAATAGAAAATAAAACAGAGACAGGGAAAAAGTTGTCATGTGCACAGCAGAACATAAAAGAGGATTTGAAATATGTAAACAAGAAATTTCCATTCCAATAAAGTGTATATAATACTAAAACACATTGTTTTCAGAACTGTCCATCTTTGCTTCTTTGTAGATATTCTTTTCTTTTTACTTTATTCTTTTTTGCCCCTTTCCTCGGCCCTTCCCCTACATTCCCCAAACAGGCTACAATTATGCACAGATATATTTATGTCCAGACATGAATATATACAAACACATGTACACACATATTACACCCACAGATATATACATACATATAATTCAAATACATATATATCCTTCTATATACACATCATACATATATGTACATACATACATACAATCATACATATATGTAAGGTGGTAAACATGCTCATTTGTCCTGTTTCTCTAAAGGTGGATGACATCCTTCTTAGGTCCAACTCTTTTCTTATTTTTCTAAATCCATCAACTCATCAAGAGAGAGAGAGACAGAGAGAGAGACAGAGAGAGGGGGGGGAGAGAGAGAAGAGAGAGACACACACACACAGAGAGACAGAGAGAGACGAGAGAGAGAGACAGAGAGACAGAGAGACAGAGAGAGAGACACACACACAGAGTGAGAAAGAGAAAGAGAGAGAGAGAAGAGAGAGACAGAGACAGAGAGATACAGAGACAGAGAGAGACAGAGACAGAGAGACAGAGACAGACACACACACACAAAGATATATATATATATATATATATATATATATATATATATATATATAGAGAGAGAGAGAGAGAGAGAGAGAGAGAGAGAGAGAGAGAGAGAGAGAGAGAGAAAGAGAGAGAGAGAGAGAGAGAGAGAGACAATAACAAAATAAAGCCACAGTGTAATAGGTTATACTATTTGATGTTTCCTATATCAATTAATTTAAAGCTCTTTTTTTTTCTGATACTGTTTATGCATTTTGTACTGTTCCAGCCATAAATAAGTAATTTATTCATCCATGTACCTACTTAAGGTGGGGATTAGGAAGACAAATGACCATGACTAGATTGCAAAGGCTAAAGGACATTGGAACACATGAGAATAGTATTGTAACCTGAACTGATTAGCTACTGTACTTTGAGATGGTAACTGCCAAAGTGATTTTCCTAAAGCACAGATCTAATCGTGTCACCTCCTATTCAACAAACTCCAATGATTCTCTATCACTTCCTAGATCAAATACACAAATACAAAGTGTTCTCTCTTTCTCTCTGTTTGTTTGTGTGTGTGTAAGTAATGAGATAGATCATAGTGTGAAAAAAACCCACTGTTTGACAGGGGAGTGTATATTCAAAGAAATTGGACATAATGCCCCTTATGATTGAAAAAAAAAAGGGTAAAAAAAAGTGGTTGGAAAAAGAGAGGAATCTATAGAATTATGAAACCAGATGTTTCTATTTGTTTCCACATCTGTCTGGTCTGGTTCATCTCTCCTTTAATTTCCTGCTCAGCTGCTTCCATGATGAATGCAGAACCACCCAGTGAGCATATATCTTCAGACCACCCCAGTTCAACCAAAGGCTCCCACTTCTCTTTCTGTCCCTTAAATGTACAAAAGAAGTATCCTCTGTAACTAATGAGTATGTCCCACCTCCTCACCCCCTACAAAAGATCAAAGGCAGAGGGAAAGCACTTATATATGCAAAAATATTTAGAGCCTACTGGGTCCAATCAATTGAAGAGCATCTCTACAAATTATAACATATAAATAGTAATAGACGATAATTGTGCATAAGAAATGACTAAAATGACATATCAGAGAAACCAGGAAGATTTGTATGAACTAATGCCAAGTGAACTGAGCAAAACCTGAAGAGTAATTTAATGATGGCAATGTTATAAAAGAACATAACTTTGAAGGACTTAAGAATTCTTATCAGTTCAATAGCAAATGACTCCAAAAGGCTGATGATTGGATATTCAAGGGTATTCATAATCTAATCCTAACTTACCTCTTAAACTTTATATCTCATTGATCAATTATCAAGTATTTATTAATCACTTAAAATGTGCTAGGAACTATGCTAGTGATAGAAATATAAATAGAAAAAATGAAATAATCCCTATTTGCCTCACTATTCTCCCATTTTATACCTTATGATCCGGTCATAATGGTCTAAAACTTAGTCTTTAAGCAAGTATGTATAACCATTTCCACCATCCCTGCTCCCTTGTCAATAACATCCTCCCTCTTCATCTCCATTTTCCTTCAAGGTTCCACAATTGTATCCTACTAGAATTTGCATTGAACTCCAAATCTAGATATTCTAATCCTAGTTCTGCCATCATGGAATTTTAGAGCTGTATCTTTTTATCAGCAGCCATCTGGTCCAAGCCATACCCCACGAAAGAATCCCTATTACAAAACATCTGCATGGTAGTTATCAAGAATTTGGTCAAAGACTTCTAATGTTGAGAGATAAGGAAGTAGAGGAGAGATCCCCTATTTCCTAAAGCATCTTATTATATTTATGGATATAACTAATAATCTTATAATATAAATATATAATGACATATTATAATATTATAATATATATTATATATAACTTATGTAATATAAAATAAATTTTTCTTTTTTTCAACTCCCACCTTAGACTAAATGAAGGTACTCTTAGGTACCTTCTAACTCTTACATTCTATGAATAAGTTAAACATTAGTGGCATTAGTGGTATTTAGAGGAGGAAAGGATTCAAGGGTTCAGTAAAATGCCATCACTGCCAAGAAGATTTTTTTCTTATTCTCCCTATTGCATTAGTAATAACCATACCTTTTCTCTCAGTAATCTTATTAGTTTCAATGAATTTAAGGATTATCTTCATGCATAGTTATGGCCTTTATTTTTCCTGAGCTCCAGGCCTGCATTACCAATTGTCTATCTCAAACTCTAGATGACCAAAACAGAATTCATTATATTTTCCCCAAATTCTGCCCCTCTCCCTAACTTCCTTGTTCCTGTCAAAGACATCCTTTCAGTTCCCTACAGCCAAACCCAAGAGTCATTCTCAACTCCTCACTGTCCCTTATTTTCCCTCCCCAGTCAATGGTTACTAAATCTCATTTATTCCATCTCTTCAAAATTTCTGCCATCCCTCTACTTCTCCCCACTCATTCTACCTTTAAGCCCTCAATATTTCTCTTCTAGATTAGCACAATAGTCTATTACTCTCTGTCTCAACATTCCCTCTTCAATGCATTTCATAGATGCCAAATTTATATTCTTAAAGCTCAGCTCTGAGCTCATCCCTACCCAAGAAGCTTCAGTGATTCTCTATTATCTCTAGGACAGAATACAAAGTTGTCTATTTGGCATTTAGAATACCTCATAATATGGCTCTAGCCTACTTTTCCTAGCTACTTATTCATTTTCGTTCTCTACACATTCTATGTTCCAGAGAAACCGTGTTACAGTAATTGTTCTTCTCTTGCACATGACATTCTATCTCCTTTGTGCCTTTGCATAGTCCTAACTTAGAATGCTCTCCTCTCTCACCTTTTTCTCTTAACATATACAATTTCCTTTTCTTTTTCCTTTTTCTTTCTATTTTGGTCAGGTCCTCCTGGCTTCAGAGCTGGTATTCTATCCACTATACCATCTAGCTGCTCCACCCCTACCCTCCATTTCCTTTAAAGCTCAGCTTTAAAGTATCTCCATAATTCCTTCATCTCTTCAGTTGCTAGTGTATATATATATTTAGTCTCCCTATCTTACTGAGGCTGGAAACATTAATGATGGGTTTGATTCCATTTCTGATTAGCACAGGAGCTTTAATTAACTTTTTTTCATCCCTGCCCCAGTTCACCCCTCCTTCATTAGTCCTGTGGCCTCCTATTCCTGGGCCTCACCACACTGACTCTGCACTTAGTGCCAACACCCAGTTATCTCAGAATATTGCAATTTAGAAGTCCTGGGCTAAAGAATTAATTTCTACCCTCTCAGGAGCAGTGAATTGCTGTATCCCACCATACCCATTTTAATATTTACTTTTAACATATATTTTTAATTCACACACACACTTGATTTCCCCCAATGTAAATTTTTTGAAGACAAAGATTATTTCATTTCTTTCTCTGAATCCCCTGCACCAAACAATGTCTTATATATAGTGATAATTTAATAAATATTGTCAAACAACTAAATGAATCCTGTTCTTACACAGCTACCATTCTAGTTCAGGTCCCTAAAGTCTCTTGCCCAGCTTATTGTAATAGCTTCCTAATTGATTTCCTGGCTTCCTGTTTCTTTCCTAATGTATCTTCAGCACAGTTGCCAAAATAAATCTTCCTGAAGTATCCATTTAACTATATTACTCTCCTGTTCAGAAATGTTAGCTATGACCTCTAGGAAAAGGATTGGCAAATTACAGCTTGAGGGCCAAATCTTGTATGGCCTCCTGGCTGGAGTTTGTTGGTCTCTGTTAGGGAAAAATAAAAACTTAAATTTTGGCACTTAAGGTCTTCCACATGTCTACTTTCCAGCCTTATTTCATAATAATGTCCTCCACAAAATCTGTCTTCAACTAACCTGGACAACTTGCTGTTCCTCAAATTTAACATTGTATCTCCCACCTTTTATCGTATTTATACAAATTAACATTTCAAGTGGAACACAATCACTACTAAT
Source organism: Sminthopsis crassicaudata (assembly GCF_048593235.1). Taxonomy (NCBI): domain Eukaryota; kingdom Metazoa; phylum Chordata; class Mammalia; order Dasyuromorphia; family Dasyuridae; genus Sminthopsis; species Sminthopsis crassicaudata. Next base: position 515,095,124 of record NC_133617.1, read on the forward strand.
TCCTTGCTCTAAGATTCCTTATTTTCCTTCAAGCCTTACCCCAGGTGTCTCTTTCTCCAAAAACTTTTCTGTCATGTTACTATTTGTGCACTTTCTTTTCAATTTACCTTGCATTATGGTAATGTAACTACTTAATATATCCCAATGGTCCAGACAGAATGCAAGTTACTTGCAATTATAGGGACTATCTCTTTTTATTTTTATATTCTCAGCACCATATTAATAATAAAATAGATGATATTTATATAGTGCTTTAAAATGTATAAAGTACTTTTACAGACATTATCTTGTTTACCCTACACACACTGAACTCCAAAAGATGCTATTATTATTCCAATTTTACTAGTGAAGAAAAGTTAAAGTGATTTACTCAGTCACATGGTTGAAAACCGATCAATGAATAATGAGTTGTTAAGTGACTAGTATGTGCCAGCATTATAAGCACTGGGAATACAAAAAGACTGAGAAGATAGAAGAGTGCTAGATAGCTAGATAACAGGTCTAGATTCAGAAAGACTTGAGTTCAAATATAACCTCAGAGTGTTTGAGCAAGTCACTTGCTTTGTTTTCATGTTCCTCAGCAGTAAAATGGGGATAATAATAGCATCTACTTCCCAGAGTTGTTGGGAAGATCAAATGGGATGATAATTGTAAAGTGCTTAGCACAATGCCAGGGATGTAGTAAATACTATGTAAATGTTAGTTATCATTATTGATATTATGGATTTTGAAACCAAACTGAACATTTTGTATTTGGTCCTGTCAGTGATAGGGAATCACTGGAATTTTTCAGTTGGGAGTGACATGGTTAGAAGATAAGTCTTCCAAGATCCATCTGTGCAAAAATGTTTATCAGTGCTTTTTGTGGAGGCAAAGAATGGAAATTGAATAAATGTCCATCAGTTGGGGAATGGTTGAATAACATGGTATATGAAGATCATGGAATATAATTGTTCTATAAGAAATGATGAGTAAGCTGCTTTCAGAAAAGCCTGGAAAGAATTACACAAACTGATGCTAAGTGAATGAGCAGAATCAACAGAACAGTGTATACAGTAATAACAAGATTATATGATGATCAACTGTGATGGATTTGGCTCTTTTTAACAATAAGGTGATTCAAGCCAATTCCCATAGACTTGTGATGGAAAGTTCCATCTGCATCCAGAAAGAGAACTATGGAGCCTGAATATGAATCAAAACATATTATTTTCACTTTTTTTTTGGTTGTTATTTGTTTGCTTGGTTTTTTTTTTTTTCTTTCTCATGGATTTTTTCTCTTTTGATCTATTTTCTTGTACAACATGACAAATATGAAAATATGTTTAAAAGAATTGCACATTTAATATATATCAGATTGCTTGATGTCTTGAGGAGGAGGAGAAAAATTTGGAACATAAGATTTTGCAAAGGTGAATGTTAAAATGTATTTGCATATATCTGTTAGGTTCTTACTAAGCACTAAGTCGGTACTTAACAATTCTCTAGTCCACACCTTTTGGTTCTGGCCTTTAAGGGGAGTTTTACCCCTTTGAACTTCTGGGAAGGAGCTTACATGTATGTTTAAGAGGAGCAAATTCATTGTTAGAAGTAATTTTCCCTGAGTTATTCCACGCCCATTCTCTGGGAGGATAAAAGAGACAACATTGGGCCCAGAGGAGTGAGACTATTCTAGGTCAAAGATGGGATGGCTCTCTACAGGAAGAAGAGTCTGGCCGGGAGATTGAATTAAGACAGCAGATCTCCTCCCAGAGAGCGATTGGCGGCAGTTTCTAGAGACAACAGAACATTATATATATCTGAAAACAATAAAATACTATTTGAAAAAAAAAAAAAGAAAACAATGGGCAGCTAGGTGGCACAGTGGATAGAGCACCATCCCTGAAGTCAGGAGGACCCGAGTTCAAATCTGGTCTCAGACACTTAACACTTCCTAGCTGTGTGACCCTGGGCAAGTCACTTAACCCCAGCCTCCAAAAAAAAAAAAAAAAAAAAAAGAAATCTAATTTAGTCAAAATGTTAAAAAGCAGAAATAGCAAACACGTAAATCTAACTTGATCATAAATTTTCTTGGATAAATTGTAGTATGTGACAGGATTTTACTTAAAATTGTTAATTGATATTCATTAATTATATTGGTTGATAATTTTTATGCATTATCCTTCTTCGGTTTAAATATTAGGATTACCTTTGCCTTAAGAAAGAATCTGGGGTTGCGCAGTGGATAGAGCACCAACCCTGAAGTCAGGAGGACCTGAGTTCAAATTTGATCTCAGACACTTAACACTTCCTAGCTGTGTGACCCTGGGCAAGTCACTTAACCCTAATTGCCTCAGCAAAAAAAAAAAAAAAAAAAAACCTAAATAAATAAATAAATAAATGAAAAGAAAATAAGTCTCCAGTACTCAATCAAAATTTCTTAGTAAATAGTTATAGTTTTGCAAAGTGATACAATATTGTATGTGGTGTGTTGATAAATGTTTAATGACATAAGCATACATATATGTGTATATGTACATAATAAATATATCTATACATATACATATATGACAGTTTTTAATTTAATCTAAATGATTAACATTTTCTCCATCATTTCCTTAAATCTAGGGAATCAACAAAACAATAAATCAATTCCTTATTTGTAGTGTTTACAAGTTTTCAAGATTTAAATGCTCACATTGAAAAATTAACAATTAGTCCTCACCAATATGAGCTATTTCCAACATAACCTTGCTTAGCTGCTAACCTATGAGAATTCCTGGGTACTTTTTCATCAGTAGACCTAAGAGAAGCAAGGAAATTTTTTTATGTAATAAGTAATGACTATGTGTACAATCATATTTCTGATATGCATAAAGTTCCATCAAAAAAAAAAAAAAAGCTTGCTTTGTGTAATCAGCCCTTGTGTTAACTGTATGGGTTTTTCTACCCAATAAATCCACCATTTTAAAAGGAAGAAACAAGAGACTTTGTCCTGCTTTCACTTATTTAACCTAAATCACAGATTTATGCAAAGTCATTTGTAATAGGAGGTCACTTGTGGTGTTGACTAGAAATCCTTTGCTTAAGTCTTAGCCCTGCTATTTTCTAATTGAGACTGTCAAGAAGTAATTTAATTTTTCTGAGGCCCAGTTTTCTCATCTGTAAAATGGAGTTTAAAATAGTTTATATTTATGCAATATGTTTTCCTTGCAGATAAGGAAACTTAGAACATGAGGGGTTGGGTAAGTTATTCAAGGATACACAAAGCAAGGATTTGAAACCAGGTCTTCAGCTGCAAAAAAACTTCTGTTTCAAATTATGTAGGGTAATAATTCCTGACCTATCCACTTTACAGGATGGTAATGAAGAGAGTGTTGAGAGTTGTATAAATCTGAGCTGTTAAAGAAATACAAAAAATGACAAGCTACAGTAAAGTGAAAATAGAGTTTTATATAAGAACTAAGATGATATACATCTTTCATTCTATTTATTGGTGTATATAGTCTTCTTAAGCCAAATAAGAAAAAGCACCATAGATCCAAGGCAATGTTTCCTGGTCTGAGATAGCTTTAAAATAGTAATTTATGGCTCAATTTCTCTATGAATGAGAATTATAATTCTGGTAATCTAACTCTAGGTTCTGACTGAGATGTTCATCATACCATTTGGGTTCTCAGATGGAAATCATTTCATTAACATAAATAACTAAATATGTTATAAACATAGACTCATGTGTTTCATAATCAACGCATATTTATTTACACATTCTATAAACACATGTATATAGAAAGACAAAAAAGGCTTTTTTAAAAAAAGGAAACCATGAAGGGTTATGGCATCTTGAAATACTATTGTGTTTACAGATATGACTTTTTTTTTTTTGCTCAGATGACTAATCAGTTCCATATACAAGAGCCAGCTAAGCAATGTGTCAAGTTAGCTATGCTCTGCCTCCCTGCTTCCTCCCCAAATTTTGATACAAACTCCTTCCTTACCAATCCACCCAACCTTCATTTTTCTTACCCAAGTCTCTTCTTTTTAGTAATAATCATCTTTAAGACATTTCTCATTCATTTTCCGTATTAAAATGTATTTTTCCTATCTCCCATTCTTCCATGGCAGAGATAATTATAACTAGCATTTATGCAATACTTTAAGATTTGCAAAGTAGTTTACAAATATTATCTCATTTTATCCTCAAAACAACTCTGGGAGATAGATGCTATTTTACAGATAATGAAATTGAAGCAGATATTAAGGGATTTGCCCAGGATCATAGAACTAGTAAATACACAAGTCAGATTTGAATTCAGGTCTTCCTTAACTTCATGTACTTGAAACTTCTATTTGAAACAATCTGATCCCACCTTCCTCCCTCCCATCCATATCATCGCCCTCCTCTAGCCACGAAAAAAACCTAAGAAGATTTCTGGGTCTTGTCATTAAGAAAAAAACCCAAAAAAACAAAAAACAAAAACAGCCCAGCCATTTGTATCATAATTTGCCTTAATTGAAGCCATTAGTTCCCAGCCTCCACCTTCACACATAGACACATTCAATTTCCATCTTCCCTCCTGCCCAGAACTTAATTTCCACTTATTGATCTGATTTTTTCATAAATCAAAATTATACTTGTAAAAGTCATATCTTTGTTTTAGAAAATGGGCATGAATGTTCTATTATTGTCTATGCTAAAGATTCCCAGAAGGTGGCAGTGTTACACGGATCACAAAACTCCAACCTTCTTCTTCAGTGAAAAACATTAACTTTACTCCAGAAAAAAGAGAGTATAAATTAGAAGCTTGTCAGAGTCATAATTTTGGTTCCTGCAGTAAGAAATACAAAATGCCCTCTTAACTGGGTAAAACTACAGAAAAGACCATTTGTATCAAATTTGTAATTTATGACATTGAAAGACAAAATCAATTGAGTAGGCATGGGAAAACTACTTAGTTTTTCACTCTAAATTTTAATGCTCTGAGGCAAGCTTCTAGTTATACCGCTGAAACCTTATTAAGGTCCTTTGGGCCAGGAATCTATTTACTACTCAGACAGATATGTTAGTTCATGTGCATATTTTCCTGCTTCACATTTTGATATGATTGAATAGTCTTTAATTCTTATTCAACATAGAAATTTGGTCATCTAATTGCAGGTTCTTTAGGAATACAGATGGGCTTTCATTATTTATCTATCATTTCCTGTATCTTTTATTCTTTACGTATTGAGGATTTCATTTGGGCATCAAAGATCATATATTAAGTACTTTTTTTTTTTTTTTTTTTTTTTTTTTTGCTGAGGCAGTTGGGGTTAAGTGACTTGCCCAGGGTCACACAGCTAGGAAGTGTTAAGTGTCTGAGGCCAGATTTGAACTCAGGTCCTCCTGACTTCAGGGCTGGTGCTCTATCCACTGCACCACCTAGTTGCCCCACATTAAGTACTTTGTAAACTGTAAGATGGCATTTTAAAATATATAATTATTATGATTCTGAGGGAAGGCTAGGAAATATTGTAGTAGTAATTACACTTAAATTTCTAAGACCTTACTATTATTATAAAGTTAAGATCTTTAGGCATCTTTTCAATTCTAAGATTATGTGATCTATGGCATAATGCTGATATTTTCATAGAATTTTGAGGTTTGCAAAGTGCTTAAATGTGTTATATATGTGCATGTATATGAATACATACATGTATAGATTGTATTGTGTATGCATGTATATGTATATATATATATGCTTATATGTATACACGTAAAATCTCATTTGAATCTCAAAACAACTTTGAGATCTATATTGTAGTATTAGTTTCTAATTTATTTTTGTATCATAGATTCTTTTGGCAGCCTGGGGAAGTCCATCACCCCTTCTCACAAGGTTTTTAAATGCATAAAATAAAATACATAGAAAAGGAAAGTGCTTACATTAGTGTTGGAATATGGGAGAGCTATGGGAATACATGGAAGCCACCTGACAGTGGCTGCTGGAGATCCAACCCAGACATGCAAAATAGATCTCCTCTTGTGAGAGGATGATACAAGGAGGCTGAGAAGCAGTTGCTATTCTCTGACCTCTCTCCTCTTCTCCTGCCTCCAATTTATTTCATTCCCAGTCCACAACACCTGTGTCAGCAAAGGCTACCTTGCAACTTCTTCAGATGTTATGATCCACAGCTGTCGAGGCTCTCAGAGAATTGACCTGTCCCTTAACATATTAGCATACAGCTTTTCAAAGTTTTTTTTTAGTTCAAAAACTTTACATTAAGAATCCCTGGGACTGGGGCAGCTAGGTGGCACAGTGGATAGAGCACCAGCCTTGAATTCAGGAGTTCAAATCTGGTCTCAGACACTTAACACTTCCTAGCTGTGTGACCCTGGGCAAGTCACTGAATCTCAACCTCAAAAAAGAAAAAGAATCCCTGGGATTTTAGAAATGAGGAAACTGAGATATAAAGAGGTCAAGTGACTTCCCAACTAGTAAGTGTCTGACTCAGAATTTGAACTCAGGTCTTTTTGTCTTCAAGTCTAACATATCATACTGCCTCCATACCACAGTGCCTTGAACAACATGTACCCCAGAATAGAGAAGAGATTTTTCCAAGTTCAGACCCCTAATTCATTCTTGGAATTATCAAATAGGTTATTTTAATGCAAAAAAATACAGGCCAGCTTCTCACCAGGTTAGAACTTGGCAAAGCCCTTTTACTATACATAGTACTCCATAGTCAAACAATCAAACCTACAATAATTTGTAGGTTGCTCCCTATGTTTAATGGGTTCTTAGTATGTCCTGGGGAATTTATTTCTCATCTTCCTACCAAGGAATTGCACTTCATTCCACTGATTAATAACCCAGTCAATAAGACACACTTACTATGTGTCTGACAAGAGTGCTAAGTTCTGGGGAAACAAAAAGAGGGAAAAGACAGTCTCCTGAGGAGGTCACAATCTAAGTGGGATTGTGGGATTTACTTGTGGGAGGCCACAAGTAAATAAATATGTATAAACAAGCTACCTATAGAATAAATGGGAAATAATTAACAGAAGGAATAGAATCAAGAGGTGTTGGGAAAAGTTGAAAAAGTAGGATTTTATTTGGGCCAGTAGATAGAAATAAATAAGGAAAACATTTTAGCGCATGGGGCCAGCATGAAAAAATGCCCAGATCCCAAAGAACTGGAACCTGACTGGATGCCCATTAGTTGGGGAATGAATAAGTTATCGTATATGAATGTAATGGAATATTATTATTCTATAAGGAATGATGAGCAGGTTGATTTCAAAAAAGCTTGGAAAGATATACATGAACTAATGCGGCGTGAAGTGAACAGAATCAAGAGAACAATGTGCCCAGAAACAACAAGATCATGTGATGATCAACTGTGATGGCCTGGATTCTTTTCAATAATGTGGTAATTCAAGACAATTCCAATAGATTTGTGATGGAAAATGCCATCCATATCCAGTGAGAAAACTATGGAGACTGAATGTGGATAGAAGCACAGTGTTTTCACTTATTTTGTTTGTTTTCTTTTTCTTTCTCATGGTTTTTCCCTTTTGATCTGATTTTTCTTGCACAAAATGACAAATGTGGGAATATGTTTAAAAGGATTGCATATATTTAACTTCTATCAGATTGCTTGCTTTCTTGGGGAAGAACAAGGTGAAGGAAGAAGGGAGAAAAATTACAAAAATGAATGTTGAAAACTATCTTTACATGTATTTGGAAAAATAAAATACTATTGAGATTTTTTTTAAAAGAAAAAAATGTCCAGATTCAGGCCAGTGTGTTACTGAATGGAAGTATGTACAGCAAGGAATAAGGGTAAAAAGCCTGGAAAGGTCTAGGAGAATTAGATAATGAAGAGTTTTGAATACCAAACAGAATTTTATATTTGACCCTGGGATCAAGAGAGAGCCACTGAAGTTTACTTAATTGTGGGGTGACAGAGTTGCACCTGTGTTATTAGGAAAAATCACTTTGGTAGCTGAATGGAGGATGGACTGGACTGGATAGAGACTTGAGACAGTCAGACACTTAGCAGGCAATTGTAACAGCCCTTGCACAAGGTGATGAAGTCTGCACTGCAATGGTGGCAGGGTCAGATGAGAGAGAATGATAGTTGAGCAATATTGCAAAGGTGAAGTCAACAGGTTTGAGCAACAGATTGGATTACGGATGGGTAAAATCTGATGAGGAGTCAAGGATAACACCTAAATTATGAGCATGAAGGACTGAGAGAATGGTGTTACCCATTTCAATTAAGGGGAAGGTAAGAAGTAGAGTGCATTTGGGGGGGAGGGGAAGGAGAATAATGAGTTTGGCTTTAGACATAGTGAGTTTATATTTCAAAATGGATATAAGAAATTAGAAGTCAAGAGACAAATTAAGATAGCATGAGAAAATTTGAGAATCATTAGCACAGAGATGTTAATTAAATCCCTGGGAACTGATGAAATCAACAAGAAGAAGTGGTAGAGAGAGAGAAAAGAAAAGAACTAAGGTAGAACATGATGGGATAACTACCAATTAAAGGATGTTATCTGTCCACTGTGCCACCTAGTTGCCCCTAAAGGATGTTATCTGGATGGGGATCCAATAAAGGAGACAGAGAAAGAGCAATCAGTTAGGTGAGAAGAGAAGCAGAAGGGAGTGCTGTCCCAAAACCTAGAGGAGAGAGTAGCAAGGAGGAGGTGATAACAGAGTCCAAGGTTGAAGAGGAAAATATTCTGCTCACTTTCGTTTTGTTTTGTTTTTGATTTTTTTGCTTTTATTGAAACTGATGTTTAGATCCACGTAATAGGAACTGTTAAATTTAACTATTGCAAGTGCTGAAGTGTGATGAACAGAATTTTCTTTTCTTTTTTGCTTTCTTCTGATGGCAATCTTGAATTTTCTTGAATAATGCTTTGTTGTTTGTGTGCTGAGGTTCTGGACAATTTTCTTTCAGTATTATTTCCTATGTTATGTTAGTTAAGTAAAAACATATTTTCCATGTTTTTTTCAGTAAATCTATGGTCAATAAATTATTTCTGATCATCCTGTTTTCAAAGAGAATCAACCACTTTGGTTTGCATTGAAATCATATGTTCTTTACTATTGTGGCTGCTTGCTTTTTTTCTACCATATTTTCTTCCTCTTCAGTATTTTCATATTTCAAATTTGTTCACCTTTCTTCCATTCCTTTAGATAGATTCTGTTATGTATTCAGTTTTTCTTTTTTAATTATTAAATATTTTAATTTACAAAACATATGCATGGGTAATTTTTCTTTTTTTATTAATTTTATAATTATAACATTTTTTTTGACAATACATATGCACAGGTAATTTTTTTTTTACAACATTATCCCTTGTACTCCCTTCTCTTCCAAGTTTTTCCCCTCCTCTCCACCCCCTCCCCTAGATGGCAGGCATTCTCATACATATTAAATATGTTATAGTATATGCTAGGTACAATATATATGTGCAGAACCAAATTTTATTGTTGTTGTTGTTGCAAAGGAAGAATTGGATTCGAAAGGTAAAAATATCCTGGGGAGAAAAACAAAAAATGCTCATAGTTTACACTCATTTCCCAGTGTTCCTTTTCTGGGTGTAGCTGATTCTGTCCATCATTGATCAATTGGAACTGGATTAGCTCTTCTCCATGTTGAAGATATCCACTTCCATCAGAATACATCCTCACACAGTATCATTGTTAAGTGTATAATGATCTCCTAGTTCTGCTCGTTTCATTCAGCATCAGTTCATGTAAGTCTCTCCAAGCCTCTCTGTATTCCTCCTGTTGGTCATTTCTTACAGAACAATAATATTCCATAACATTCATATACCACCATTTACCCAACCATTCTCCAATTGATGGACATCCATTCATTTCCAGTTTCTAGCCACTACAAAAGGGCTGCCACAAACATTTTGGCACATACAGGTCCCTTTCCCCTCTTTAGTATTTCTTTGGGATATAAGCCCAGTAGTAGCACTGCTGGGTCAAAGGGTATGCACAGTTTGATAACTTTTTGGGCATAGTTCCAGATTGCTCTCCAGAATGGTTGGATTCATTCACAACTCCACCAACAATGCATCAGTGTCCCAGTTTTTCCACATATAGGTAATTTTTCAATATTGATCCTTGCAAAACCTTCTGTTCCAAAATTTCCCTTCTCCCCCAGATGGCAAGTAGTACAATGTATTCAGTATACATTCAAATGAATAAATACATTTTATAATTCTGAGTTAAAGCTCCAAGTTCTGGCTTAGATTTGTCCTTACTCTCTTCTTTTTATGGATTTATCTCTCTTTTGAATTATTTTGCAATTTCTTTTCTGCTCTCAAAGTAGTTCTAAGTATTTTGTTCATCATACTTTAGTTTATGTTCCTTCACATTACAATACTTATAAAAATGAGTTACGTGTGTGTGTTTAAATTGAGGCAATTGGGGGTTAAGGGATTTGCCCAGGGTCATACTGCTAGAAGTGTTAAGTGTCTGAGACCAGATTTGAACTCAGGTCCTCCTGACTTCAGGGCTGATGCTCTATCCACTGTGCTACCTAGCTGCCCCAAGTTTCATATTTTCCTCAAAGTTCTACTCATAATTACTAGACTTATAATCTCCATTGATTTGTTTTGAATTGGTTTCTTGCCAAAGCATTTTTTTTGTCTAATAAATTTTGGTATTTTAAACTTTTTTTTCTTTCTTTATGATTCTCTTTCTGGTTCCTCTCCTTTGCTGGTGGATAGATTACTAAAGCTGGCCTGTAAGTCTGCCTCAGGATTTTAATATCTGCTAGTCTCAATTTTTGACAAATATACAACACTCATGTGATTATTTTATCTTTAACTTTACCTTTTTTCACAACCCATCTTAGGCTTAGAGAGACTTACATGAACTGATGCTAAGTAATCATTAAACATGGAGATCATTATACATGGCAACAAGACCATACGACGATCAATTCTGAAGAGCGTGGCTCTCTTCAACAGTGAAATGATTCAAACCAGTTCCATTTGTTCAATGAAGAGAACCATCTACAACCAGAGAGAGAACAGGGGAAGTGAGTGTGGACTACAACAATCTCACACTCTCTCTGTTGTTATTTGCTTGCATTTTGTTTTCTTTCTCAGTTTTTTTTCTTCATTCTTGATCTGATTTTTCTAGTGCATCAAGGTAACTATAAATATGTATACATATATTGTATTTAACATATATTTTAACATATTTAACATGTATTAGACTATCTGCCATCTAGGGGAGAGTATGGGGAGAAGAAGGGGAAAATTTGGAACAAAAGGTTTTGCAAGGGTCAGTGTTGAAAAATTACCATGTGTATGTTTTGTAAATAAAAGGCTTTAATAAAAAAAATTAAAAAAAAACTCTTTAAACTTTATTACCAAATTGTAACCATTCTTCTAACAATAGCACAAAATTTTTACTCTGTCCAGCCCCTATCTTTACTTTGTGAAATGTATGTCTCAGATGTATCTTACTGACATTTGAAATACATTTTAAAAACAGCTAATCATAAAAATGTGAAGACCATTTAAATAGTAATATGGTACACATCTACCACATACCTTACAAAACAGGTTTTAAAATACTTATTGTAAACAAGGGATAAAACTCACTTGCTTAAATATTTGAATGTAACTATTATGATCTAAATGAAAAAGAAATGGGAATGACAGTAACAAACAAGATTCACCACTGTGTATTGTGATGGGTCTGCAGCACTCTTATATTTGAAACTCAGAGATGTAATTGCAGTCCAAAACAGCTAAATATGCAGGTTAGGTGGTATGTACAGGCTGATGGGAGAGGAGTAACAAATGAGTACTCTAAGCATGAAAGTTCTGCAGTATTAATTCATAAGAATTTTTAGCTCTTCAGGGTCTTTCTTCTTTCTCCTATCCCATCATTTGGGGAATGGCTAGTCATGTTATGATATGTGAATGTGTTTGGGTTGTGGTATATGATTGTGATGAAGTATTATTATGCTGTAAGAAATGATGAAAGGGATGGTTTCAGAAAAACCTAACAATTCTTTTTTTTAATTATCATAGATTTTTATTGGCAGAACATATGCATGGGTAATTTTTGCAATATTGTCCCTTGCACTCACTTCTGTTCCAATTTTTCCCTTCCCTCCCTCCACCCCCTCCCCTAGATGGCAGGCAGTCTTATACATGTTAAATATATGTATTTCCCAGTGTTCCTTCTCTAGGTGTAGCTGATTCTGTCCATCATTGATCAATTGGATCTTGTAAGGGCCCTTTAAATGGGCGGCACCACAGTGTAACAGGAGATTTGAGTGGCCCAGAAGTAATCTCTGTGGATATTAGGACTGCCCTGTGGGTGGGATCCTGTCCATATTGAGATAGCTTTGTAAAGGGTGACGGCTCTCTCGCTGGTTGGCTGTGTGTGTGACCTCACAGGCCCTTTATAAGCCCACTACAGACAGCAGTCGCTTTTTTTAACCTGGCTCCCTAGCCTGGGGTGGCCAAGCCAAGCTGATGGATAGCAGAGAGGTAAGGAGTTTGATAGAGAACACGTGGGTCTTCAGACCAGGTGTTCACTAGGGAACTGACAAGTCAGGGCATTATGTGAATAGGTATAATAAAGGCTTCTAAGATTACACGTGGCTGTTCTTGAGCATGCTACTGGTTATTAAACTATAGATTCAAGACATCATGGCCAGAGACCTTTGAAAGCCTCAGAGGAGGCGAGCCAGGTAGAGTTGACACTGCAAAGGTCAGTGGTCAAAGGTACTCTGTTGGGCCTAAGACAGACTGGTAATAGTAACTGCCAGGAGGGCATGTTACAGGATCTGAATTAGATATTCTCTTTGTTGAAGATTTCCACTTCCATCAGAATACATCCTCATACAGTATTGTTGTTGAAGTGTATAATGATCTCCTGGTTCTGCTCATTTCACTCAGCATCAGTTCATGTAAGTCTCTCCAAGCCTCTCTGTATTCATCCTGCTGGGCATTTCTTACACAGCAATAATATTCCATAACATTCATAAACCACAATTTATTTAGCCATTCTCCAATTGATGGACATCCATTCATCTTCCAGTTTCTAGCCACTACGAAAAGGGCTTCCACAAACATTTTGGCACATACAGGCCCTTTTCCCTTCTTTAATATTTCTTTGGGATATAAGCCCAGTAGTAGCACTGCTGGATCAAAGAGTATGCACAGTTCGATAACTTTTTGGGCATAGTTCCAAAGTGCTCTCCAGAATGGCTGGATTCTTTCACAACTCCACCAACAATGTATTAGTATCCCAGTTTTCCCACATCCCCTCCAACATTCTGTATTACCTTTCCCTGTCATTCTAGCCAATCTGACAGGTGTGTAGTGGTATCTCAGAGTTATCTTGATTTGCATTTCTCTGATTAATAATGATTTGGAACACTCTTTCATATGAGTAGAAATAGTTTCAATTTCTTAATCTGAGAATTGTCTGTTCATATCCTTTGACCATTTATCAATTGGAGATTGGCTTGATTTCTTATAAATTAGAATCAGTTCTCTATGTATTTTGGAAATGAGGCCTTTATCAGAACCTTTAACTGTAAAAATATTTTCCCAGTTTATTGCTTCCCTTGTTTGCATTAGTTTTAAAACCTAACAATTCTTAAATGAGCTGATACATGGTGAAGTAAGAAGAACCAGGAGAATGATTTATACAATAAGAGTAATGTTATTAAAAATAGTGCAATTCCAAAGAAGAAAAAAGAAAGAGAGGAAATATGTTGTCAACGAAGAAGAAAAAAAAGAAGGGGGGAAGGGTATTCTACTCTTAGCAGAATTTAGGGCTGCAAGAGATGTAATGTACATGTTGGAAGGCCAGTTTCCCACATGGATGCAGTTCAAGGATGATTTTTTGTTCACCATTCAAGTCTGGGCTTACTTTTCCCTTGACCCATCTCTCACAAACTCTTCTTTATAAAATATGCCCCTTATGCAGGTATGCAGTGTTTTAGGTTCAGTAATATCTCAGCCAATCAGGAGTCACATATACTGTTTTGAAAGCAACTTTTAGAATACCATAGGGCTGTCCCTAGGGAAAGATATGGGTTTCTTCCTAGAACTATCTTACTTTGATCTGTAGGACATACAAATGGGGTGAGGTGGTAGTAAAGTGTAAGTTTTTCACTGGAGTTCAGTGAGAAATAAAAGCTTCATTTTGTTAAATTTTGAGTCAGATGTAATAGGAAGGTTATTGGAACGTAGATAGTTATTATCCTGAGCTATGGGCCACTGACTTGCACTGCATTACCATTATTGGGATACAGAGTAGCATGTAGCAGACTATTTAAGGAGGAAGAGAGCATTATATTGATAGTAGTTATAGATTTGCTATTATTTTAAATCATTTCAGTTTCCTTTGGAAAGCATCTCTGGTTCTAGTTCAGTGTCTGGGTTTCCAGAATAGTCTGACCATAGTGTAAAGATGCATGGGAAACTTTCCTGATAGTCAACCATTTTGCTAAGGGCAGAGAATAAAATCTCAGGCTACCACCCCTGGTTACAAAAGCTGGTCCCTGCTTCCAAGCAGCTTACATTCTTTTGGGGGAAGATAAATTCCACTCAATTATTCTTAATGTCCTTGTGGATTTCAGTTGTCTAATTTAAGCAGTTCCCATGCAAAGTAAGTTTGAGAGTGCTGTCTCCACAATATCACCCAAGATTTGCTTGGGGTATACTCATCCCTGAGAAATTACCAGTTACATGGGGCTAAATTTCTTAAGAAAGGAAAATTAATTGGGAGCCAGAAGCCACTATGACTTTTTATTTGAGATTTGAAAAAAATCTTTTGTTCTTTGCTCTTAGCCCTCCTCTGTTGTCTCCCCCTACCTTAGTGGCAGAGACTGGCTATGTAATGAGGGGTGGAGATTCACACTAACTTCTGTAATATTCAAATTAATGGGGAATCAGGAGAAATCAGGATAGGAAGTAAAATGCTGCCTTTGGAGTTTCAAAGGTGTGCCTACTCATCTAGGCACCTATTCTTGCAAGAATGTAAAATAAATCTTTCCTGTATTAAAAAAAAAAAAAGATGTTTAGCCCTTGAATTACTGCCTTTCTTTCCTTAACTCTAGTACTTATGCTAGGGGACTTTGAAATCTATATTGATACTCAAATTTTTATACTATTAACTTCAAAGGAAAGATTGCTGAAAGATTGTGGCAAAGGGAGAGTGTGAAAGTGACAGTGGAGAGCAAGGAAAATTCCAAATCCCCCTCTGGGACTAATGTGTGTGGGAGGATAAATGAAGATGTTATAGAAGGTGACCAGAAATTCAGTGTTTTCTGGGGAAAATAAATCTCTGTGAGGGCAAAAGATTATAAAAGAAAGAGGTGCAGAATTAAGGGAAGTCTGTTGACTATGGGAAAGTTCCAGAGGATACAGTGGAAAGGGTAGGCAGATTTGAAGAAAGATATGGTGAAGAAGATTGAGAAGGATAGGGATGAGAACAAAGAAGGAAGGGTTTGGGGCATTATTTTTTCCTAAGTACCCAATAATTGAGTATTACAGAAGTGAAAAGAGAAATAGATCATGAACATTTATTGGATAGAGGGATTGCTAAGAGTATAGTTTTGTCCAAGAGATAATTTATCAAATAAGAGCAGAGAGCTTTAGTTGCCATTCTAACCTGTGGCTGTGTAGGGTTGGTGACAAAGAGTCATAAGCTAAATAAGTACCACAGAAAGAAGAGAATTGCTCATTTTCCAAATATATCAGTGTGTACTTATGAGTTTGTATTTTAAGTATTTCTTTGCTGATGAAGGAAATAAATAGTTCTATATCTGATATCTACTACTTTGTAAATTTAATAACTTTTCTCAAATGTACCCTAATTAATCATTTTTAAGGAAGTCCCTAAACATAAGCCAAACATAAACTTTAAAAGTTTTTTGTTTTGTTTTGTTTTGTTTTTTGTTTTTTGGTGGGTTTTTTTTTTTTTTTTTACTTCAAAAGATTTACTTTTATGACTTCAGGGTAGAAACAAAATGAGCCAGAGAATTCAAGGAAAACCTAAATTTACTCTCTTGGGTAACTAGGACTAAACCTGACCTCATGAGTCCATAACCAGGGGCCTTTGTGGAAGAGTACTCTCTTCTCATTAATGTAATGGATATTCTGGATACACTTTTTCAGAAAGGGGAACTGCACCACCCTCTTTTTTTTTTTTTTTTTATTGAAGCAGTTAGGATTAAGTGACTTGCCCAGGGTCACACAGCTAGGAAGTGTTAAGTGCCTAAGAACAAATTTGAACTCAGGTCCTCCTGACTTCAGGGCTGGTTCTATAACCACTGCACCATCTAGCTGCCCCATCCACCACCCTCTTAGGGTTCTAAGAATACCCCTGAGAAACGTGTGTGTGTGTGTGTGTGTGTGTGTGTGTGTGTGTGTGTGTGTGTGTGTGTGTAAAGAGTCTTGGGGAATCTTTAAAGGTTCCTTGTAAAGGGTTGGGAACCTTTTTTCTGCCAAGGGCCATTTGGATATGTAAAACATCATTCACAAGCCATAAAAAAATTATCAATTTATAGAATTCAAGAAATGGGAGGCTGTTACACCTTGCTTTCAGCTCATTTTCCACTGCCTTAGCAAATGATTATGACTATGTTATATGGCTTGTGGACTGAAAGTTCCCCACCCCTGTAATGGCATTAGCTCAAATTTCTGTGGGGGATCACAATAAGGTACCTGTGATTAGCAGCCTAGAGTCATTTAACCAATTAATACAAGTTAGCATTTACAAAAGGATATTTGAAGACATAGTAAGAACAATAAACAAACATTTCTTTCCAATACTTGACAGGTACACTTTTTCCTATACCTTGGTCCATAGGAGAGGAGGCTCAGACTTAACATAATTATCATTGATCCTAATGAGTTAACATCCAAATACAGCACTGAGACTGGATGAATTCTTGTCTCAGCTATTGTGGGGCAGGGCTTCAAAGGTTTCTCCTCACTTCCTAGGGACTTGATGATGGAATGACAGCAAAATCCAGCGTGAACTCAATTCATGAACTTCTTGGTGGCTTACTCTCCTAACTTTTAAAAACTTACAAGGTAACAGCCAACTTCAATTTTCTTCTGCTAAAACAAAAAAACCGACACCAAGGCAAGAACCAAGGTCTATATTCATATGCCATATATTAGCCTTGGATGGAGAGGGCTGGAGACTTCCCACCTTAAAAATTTGTCTCTTTTTCTCTCAGAACACATGCAGGCTAAAAAGAGTCAGACCAAAATGGACTTGCTTTGGCTTACTAATCATTTGAATGAACTCTAGGGCATTCAATAACAATAGTAAAACAAAGAAATTTTATTTTATCCTAAAAGTGATGGGAAACCATTAAAACTTCTTGAGCAGAAAAGTAGCTTTGATATATCTGGGTTTCAAAAACATAAATTTGGTAGCTGTGTGAAGAACACATAGAAAGTTGGGAAAAGATTAATTTGAAGACTATTTAGCAGTTCAGATGGAAGATGATGAATGTTTGAAATAGAGTAGTTGTGAAGTGAGTAGAAAGGAATTGAGGCAAGGGATTGAGGAAGCAGAATCAATGATTTGACAACTGATGGGATATGAAGAGGTAAGGAAGAATATAGAGTCAGATATGAAATTAGATACCAGAAAAAATAGTTTCTAAGATCGTATAAGCAACTACAAACTATAAATTGCATTTGCTAGAATTTTATGGGCAATATAGACACAATGATCTGAATCACATAGTTTATCTCTTCCATTTAAGCTATGATTTAATAAATCCAAGATTTTCTCTCATTTTAATCAGTCTTTAGTGAGGTGTGTGGAGGGAAGCATTTTGTACAGTTTTAAACTTCTGCCTGTTTTATCATTATACCACAAACTACTCACTGACATCCTACATTGTAATATCCCCTGCACAAAATTAATGACAAGCATGAATCATATGGCAGATATGAAATTATAATTTTATATGAAAACATGGAGATTAAAAACCACACATAAGAGAGAAATCATGTTGAAAATGCATTGGAATAAGTGGAGGGGAGTAAAACCCTCACTGTCCTTTGACTGACCTCAAAGAATCTGTCTCAGCCACATACTCCTTCTTAGGAGATTGAATAGGCAGACTAGCAATCAGGAGAAAGGTCCAACTCCATTGGCATCCTAAGTTTTAATGTCCATTCAAAATGACTGCTGAAGCATTTCCATCACCTCAAACTGTCAGGACACAGCTAATAGTCACATTGCTGCCACTGCAGTTGCTTTTCTCAAAACCCAAACTAAATATTATGCTGAGCCATTTTGGCTTAGTGTTAATTCTTCATTGCTTTCTGATCTTTTAACCACAATTTCCAAAATTTCATACTACCAGATCCCAGAACTTTACCACATCGAAATTCAGTCTGAATGCCCAGTAACATTCCTCCCTTGATTTTGGTATTTTGGGATCCCTTGCAATATCAACTATACTACTTTTGATATCTATACTTACAAAGCACAGCATCAAAAGAAAAAATCCAAGCTTAATAGAAAAAGAATGATTAACCCATGTTCCCATACAATCACCTTAAAGTTCCATTCCTAACAAATATATTTCAGCAAAACTTGTAATATAACATAATACATAACACAAGTACAATGCAAAGCATCTCTTGACAGGCTACTTATGGAACTATAGATCTAAATTATATACAGAATATATTATATAGATGTATCACAATAATCCATGCACATCATATTGCATATATGAATTACAAGCAAAAATAAAATAATAACAACATATAACAAAACATGCAATATATACATAAATAGCAGAAAATATGCATTGCATGCTACAAAAGCAAATAGACAAGAAGATAATGAAAACAGAAGCATATTCAGCACAACCAGTTATAAGCTGTTAGACTCTGTGATAATTCCACTATATCAGCAGATTTTTGAAATGGTCTTTGACACCACTCATCACAGACCTAGGAATTTTTCCAAGATCTTTCCTGAATTAGCTGGAAGTCAATGATCCAGATCTTGTTCCTTTTACACATCCCACATTACCAGTCATTCAAGGAGAACACTCCTGTGTTCTTGCTGAGCTTCTGCCTTTGACCATTCCTACTATTTTTCAGATTCAAGGGAATTCCCAAAGTCGAATTTCAAAATGTCAATGATTTTCATTTCAAAATTTGAAGAATTAATGCTCTTATAATATTTGTGCTCACTGTTTGATCCTATAGTCCAGTACGATTCTATATAAGCTGCACGAACGGTCAAAATCTTTAGATGTGAGATCCTAACTTCTTGTTTGTGATTTTATATTAATAATTTAAGTCACCTGGAACTGGCTTCAATTAGAGCTGACAATGAGTTAAAACAGTAAAATTAAATAGTATCCATTTTGCCTTGTTGGTACAACGAGTTTCTTTGGGAAACTGCAAAGTCACATCAACTAAATATGTTGGTTGGTTACATCAACATATACCAAGTATCGGTAGTTTTTTGGTCACCTATCCTCCCAGGCTTTCTAGAGGTTGTTAAGGTATGTTCTTCCAATATCTTACAAAATATTTGGGATGGATATAGTTGGCTCTTGTGCTTCACTGTTCAGATAACAGTCCAGTCCATATTCACAAATTTCAACTCCTTTCCATGGTCAAGCCCACTGCAAAAACTATTCTACAGTAATACTTACAGAAAGATAGATGGACATGAAGCTGAGTGATAGCTTAGAGTTATGGAAAAAGGGACACAATTTTGCCTGAAAACAGTTGGGGAAAAATCAGAGCAGCCCAGAAACAGTGCACCTGGAAGCTAGGAAGCCCAAGTGGTTCTAGTTACCTGTCAGGAAGGGAATCAATTTCAAGAAAGGCACTGCCCTTGTTTTGGATGTGAGGAAATAAATGACCTGGCTCGGTAGGACAGATAGCCCGGGTTGGGGCAGACAGTCATGTGAGGACAATAAAAGTAAAAGGAGCTAGAAAATTTCTTCTGAGGAATGTAATGGCCAAGAATCACGAGGAGAGTTTAGGAAACTGAGGAAGTCTCCTGCCATGCTTATCCTCACAGTGGGAATACCTAGTGTGAGAAACAGAAAGCTCAGATAGACTCTGAATCAGGAGAGACTTGGATTCCCTCGGGCAAGGAAGGGATCTGGGAATAGATTTCAGGGAGTCTGAGTTTCAGTGAGGGGAGGGGAAGAAAATCACGTCTTTTAAGCATTCATGAAATTTAGCACTTCCTCAATCATTTAAGAACTTTATTCTGAGAAGAGATTTGTAGGTTTCATCAGACGTCAGAGTCCACGACACACAAAAAGCTAAGGACACCTGGCCTAAAACCTGTTGAAGTTGAGTCTACCCCACCACAGGA
This sequence comes from Sminthopsis crassicaudata, assembly GCF_048593235.1. Lineage (NCBI taxonomy): Eukaryota > Metazoa > Chordata > Mammalia > Dasyuromorphia > Dasyuridae > Sminthopsis > Sminthopsis crassicaudata. The sequence goes on from NC_133617.1 coordinate 515,115,481, forward strand.
CAGGAGATGGGCTCCTGGGTATGAAACCACTGCCTCCCCTTGGCAGCAGAGGGCAGTAGAGGACAAATAGTTTGGGGTGCTATTTCTAGGGCAGTGTTTGGGGGCCGTATTTGGTCCTTTTAAATGGCTCGTTGATTAATAAAATTTTCCTGAGCAAAGGACACCATCTTCCAAAATGAAGGCAGTATCGTTTCAGGACCTTCCCCAAGAGTGCTAGCTACAGCCATCTCCACACTCATCTACTAGATTAGTACAGAAAGTTAACTATCCCCAAGAACACTTTCTGCTTTTCATGTCCAATATTCTTATATTCTCAATCCATATTCATAACTCTCAATATCCTCAACACCCTCCGGAGAAAGTCATGCTCCTGGAAAAATTATTCTATATTTGGAGAATTCTATGTTTTATATTTCTTTATATACAATTCTGTATTTGGAGATAGAGGGATACGATGAAGTTGATGCTGGAAAGTCAAAGGAATGGACTACTTGTTGGATATGAAGATATCTTTGGAGGCACTGAATTCTAGGATACCATGGAGAGATATAGATGCGTGTAAAGTTGGACTATTTTGGGACTAAGGTAGATTTGTGGGGATTTGTGAGAATTAGGGCTGACCAATGAAAGGAGCTGGATGACATCCATACTTAATGCAGACAATGTAAATACTGAATAGGACTTCAGACCAGCCAATCTTTTCATTTGCTTTTGGCTGACTTACCCAGTAAACATTTTTTAAAGCACCCACTATGTGCCAGACACTGTTTGGAGTTCTAGAGATGGGAAAAAAGAGTAAAAGACAGACCATGTTTTCAAGGAGATCACAATTCAAATCTGTTGTTGTGTACCTCAAGAACATTTTAAATTTTCATAGCATCAATAGAAATATAAAAGAAATGTCAACTTATTTGTGTTGTAGCACCTTAGCTGGGACTGCAGATTAGAATGTGCCTTCTCTCAACTTTGGGTGAACTAAGGATTCATTTAGGGACAGATGAATTACAAATGTAGCTGGAATATATATAAATCATAGAAAACAGAAAGATACTTTCTGGGAACTATGAATGGTTACTCAATAACTTGTAATTAATCAAAATCTTGATTCCATTTCTATGAAAAAATAAGGATTTATGTTATGGAAATTCTTGTTTTATTTCATAAATTAATTTTTTTTTAAGTTAGTATTTAATTGGGTTGCTAAGTGACACAATGGATGGAGCATGGATTGATCAATTTACAATTGAGTTAAAGAGGTTCTTGCCAAGCATTAAAAAAAGTATTTGTCTATGAGAAACTCAGACTCTTCTCTCTGTCTGATGTCTTTCTGGTATCAGTGTTTTGGTGAAAGAAGAGAGACTGGGTTGTAAGAGGAGAGGCCTTGGTCCCTTGCCATTCATTGGAGTTCAGCCTCTATGCTGTGAATACAAGTCCTGGTTCTCTTCCTAGGTATTTCTTTTATTTTAGATAAAAGGCATGAATCTGAAGTCTACAACTTTGTGAGTTTTGAAAGGTCAAGGAGAGCAAACTACTCGAGGTCCAGGCATGTGGGAAGCAAAACCAGATGGGTTTTAGACCATGGATGCCACAAGGATCAAGAAATAACCTTTGGGGAAGTAACAAATTGGGAAAATATTTTTAAAAGTAAAGGTTCTGACAAAGGTCTCATTTCCAAAATATATAGAGAACTGACCCTGATTTGTAGGAAACCAAACCATTCTCCAATTGATAAATGGTCAAGGGATATGAACAGACAATTCTCAGATGAAGAAATTGAAACTATTTCCACTCATATGAAAGAGTGTTCCAAATCACTACTGATCAGAGAAATGCAAATTAAGACAACTCTGAGATACCACTACACACCTGTCAGATTGGCTAAGATGACAGGAACAAATAATGATGAATGTTGGAGGGGATGTGGGAAAACTGGGACACTAGTACATTGTTGGTGGAGTTGTGAAAGAATCCAGCCATTCTGGAGAGCAATTTAGAACTATGCCCAAAAAGTTGTCAAACTGTGCATACCCTTTGACCCAGCATTGCTGTTATTGGGATTATATCCCAAAGAAATACTAAAGAGTGGAAAGGGACCTGTATGTGCCAAAATGTTTGTGGCAGCTCTTTTTGTTGTAGCTAGAAACTGGAAGTTGAATGGATGTCCATCAATTGGAGAATGGCTGGACAAATTATGGTATGGACAAATTATGGTATATGAAGGTTATGGAATATTATTGCTCTGAAAGAAATGACCAGCAGGAGGAATACAGAGAGGCTTGGAGAGACTTAAATCAACTGTTGCTGAGTGAAATGAGCAGAACCAGAAGATCACTGTACACTTCAACAACAATACTGTATGAGGATGTATTCTGATGGAAGTGGAAATCTTCAACATAAAGAAGATCCAACTCACTTCCAGCTATCAATGATGGACAGAAATAACTACACCCAGAGAAGGAACACTGGGAAGTGAATGTAAATTGTTAGCACTACTGTCTACCTACCCAGGTTACTTATACCTTCGGAAGCTAATAATTAATGTGCAATAAGAAAAAGGTAGTTACACACATATATTGTATCTAGGTTATATTGTAACACATGTAAAATGTATGGGATTGCCTGCCATCGGGGGGAGGGAGTAGAGGGAGGGAGGGGATAATTTGGAAAAATGAATTTAAAAAAAAAAAAAAAGAAATAACCTTTGGGACCCAGCCCCATAGATTTACAAAAGTTACATAGTGGAAGCAAAGCTACTTGAAGGAGGGAGAAGTTAATTGAATTTATTGGTCAAATAGATTTGGGGTGCAAGTCATTGGTGACTAAAAATGTGATGAACATTCCCACTGGATATGGACTGGAGCTTTAGCCAATAGCATTAGAAAAGAGACATACTAACAGGATAACATTAATGCAGCTAAGTGGCACAGTAGATAGAGTGTCACATCTAGAGTTAGAAAAGCCTAAGTTCAAATATGGCCACAAATACCTTCTAGCTATGTGATGCTTGTAAGGATCAAATAAGATATTATTTGTAAAGGGCTTAGCACGGTGCCTAGCACTTAAGTTCTACATATATTTATAAAAATAAACTTATAAAGTATATTTATAAATATAAATTAATTTCAAGGAGAAAGTGCTTAAAATTAAAATACTGACCTATTAGTTTTTTTAAATGTTTCATATTTTACTTTACCACCCAAGATAGCATAATAGAAGTTATACAATACTGTTTCATGTTCAAGTCTCTGTCAATGCCTTCCTATGAGTCCTTCATATTTTCAAATCACTCTTTTTAAATGGAAGAATTATGTAGCTGTCCTATACCAGCTGTATATGGTACTTGGAATATCTTTCTACTCCCTGTGTTTGGCAAATCTCACACCAGAACTAAACCTAAACTTTAAGTGTTTCTCACCAAGCTACATATTATTTAGCCACATAGCTAGAGCATGGAGAAGCTGGAGATAGTCTACCAGCTTTAATGGTAGCCACAAAATGTAAAGAGCACTAAAGGAAGGTGATCGATAGTTTATAAGAGCATCGTTTCAAAGTAATTAGTTCAACTGTTACTTAGAGAATCATGTCCTTCACAAATCATAAACCAAAAAGAAAGTGAAAACCAAAATATAAAGCAATCTTGGGACCACTACAACATTTGTAAGATTTATAGGATGAAGTATGATTGGCCATGGTAGAACATGCCTACAATGATTTAATTTACTCAGCATTCAGATTAGCCAAGTTCCAGGTCTAATGGAGGTACAGCCTGAATTTCTATCTATTAGATATTCCAGAAATGCAGCAACCATCTGCTTCAGAAACAAGGAAGTAATTGTTTAAATGGTAAAGGGAATCCAGACAATACAGTAAGCTTTTGTTCAATTACAAGAATTGTTTTAGGGCAGATGCTAGAACTGGGGACAAGGTCTAGTATACCACACACATTTACTCTCCAAGCTCCTCAATGAATAACATTTCAGACCTATTATCATCACCAGATAGTTGAATAAGTAATGATGTATAATAAAGATAGATGTCCAGAGACTGGAATAAATTATTAATTAATTTTAGAGTTTTTTATTGGAATGAAGATAAAAACAAATAACAAATTAGAGGAATAAAATGGCAAGAGAGTGCATAAAACCAACAATTGTATATATACATATATATATATACACAATTTATTTTATATTATACTATATGATATTATATTTTATCATGTTATAGTACATTTATATATCATGTTATATAATGTTATAAATTATAATCATGACATTTATATTTATAATAAAAGTTTTATATATATACAAATATATTTTTATATATGTATGTGTATATATACATATATATGTATATATATATATATTCAACCACATAAGTTAGTAAAGTAAGATGTTAATAAAGTAAGGGTTAAATCTTTTATAAAATTTTATTTGTAATTTTTGGAATAAAACAAGCATTTCCATAACATGGTACAATAAAAAAGATGATTGCACATGAAACTGCAAATCTACAATGTACCACTTGCTATTCCTTTCAAATATATAACAAAAATCATCATGTAAATGCATTTCCCCCTTTTTTTCCCTTCCCTACTCCCCCCTTTTCTGCCTTTCCATCCCCATGCTCTAGAATGGCTGGATTTTTAGTCATGAATTCTTGTTCTCAGAACAATGTTTTTAAATGTAAAAAATAAAACAAGATTACAAAGAAAACCAAGTTCACATTGAACTTGCATTACACTAAAATCTCTCTATCTTTTTCAGGCAAACTGCTGTCTCATTGTGCTTCCTGCATCATGTAGTTGTTTTTCAAAGAAATTTTTACCATTTGTTTTTTATGTTGATAAATTTTCTCTTGCAATTGTTTCCCCCCCCCCATTTCCTGCACAAAGAGTCATTCTTTACAATAGTTTTTCCATCATGTATTTGTGGAGATGATTATTGTATCTAAGTGTAAGATTTTACATTTATCACTAATAATTTTCATCTTTTTAAAGATACATCTTAATGTTTTAAATGTGACTTTTTGTGGATCCTAACTTGATCATTAAGTGTTTTAGTTATGTCTCCCACCTTTCTGTAATCTGCAAATTTGTTGAAGGCATGACTGTATAAGGACAAGGGAGGGATTGTAAGATCTTAGATCCAGAGCTAGAAATAACCTAAAAGTCCCCTTAGTCCAATCCCCTTATTTTAAAGATATATTTTGAAATGGAGTTGTAAAAAAGAAACCAATAAGATTTATTTTTAAAAAAGAATAAGACAGGAAAAAACCGGTTAAGCAAAACTAACCAGCACATGAACCAATAATCCATGCAATGTTCTGCATCAAAAAGAGTGTTAGAGAGAGAGAGAGAGAGAGAGAGAGAGAGAGAGAGAGAGAGAGAGAGAGAGAGAGAGTTATTTATCTCTTCTTCAAAGCCAATCTTTGCCTAATTATGTAGTATTCAGCTTTTGTTGTTCTTTTGTTTACAGTATTATATTAATTGTGTATAGTACATCTGTTTCTATTTACTTTACATCAATTCATATGTCTCCCCAATTTTTATGTATACTTCATCATTTCTTATGTCCATATCCCATCAGTCATGCACCACAATTTATTTAGCCATTTCTCAACTGACAGGCATCCACTTTTACTTTCAGATTTTTGTGATTTCAGATTTTCAGTATAGTGCTACTACAAATATTTGACATATGTGTTACTTCTTTTTTAATGATTTCCCTGGATCAAAGGATATGAACATTTTAATCTTTCTCTTAGAATAATTTCAAGTTGCTTTTCATAATTGTTGGACTAATTTATAGCTTTACCAACACTGTAATATTTGACATTTGCCTTTTCACAACCCCTCCCATACTGAATAAACTTTGTCATCTTTGACAATTTGCAGTCAGAAAAGGAACTTCTGAATTGTTTGATCTCATAAGTGATCATTTCTCTCAGTTATTTGGAGCAATTTGTCATATACTTGTTAATTGTTTGCAATTTGTTTTTTAAGAGCTGTTTATATTCTGTATTCATTGCTTAAATTTAAAGCAATCATTCTTCTTTTATCAAATGGCAAATTACAAAAGTATATATTATCAAATCCTATGTGGCAATGAATTTTTTTTTTTATTTTGCTTAACTTTTAAAGGGAAGAATATTTTTGGCTTGTTAATGCATTTCTAAAAAATATTTCTCTATCAGAACAAATGTTCTTCAACATTTTGATGGGGGCAGTTAGATGCTTCAGTGGCTAACGTAGCTTGGAGTTGAGTAGATAGAAGTTCATGTGTTAGTTCAGACAATTTATTTAAGCTCTGCTTGCCTAGGTAGCAGCTAGGTGCCTCAGTAAACAGAGCTCTAAACTCAGGAAACCTGGAGTTCAAATCTGACTTCAGACATTTACTCGATACATGACCCTGGACAAGCCACTTAACTCTATTCCCCTAAATCTACTAGAGAAGGAAATGGCAAACTACTTTGGTATTTTTGCCCGGAAACAAAACAAAAACAAAAAATGAAAACAAAAAACTCCACCTATGAACACTAGGGTAGCACATTACAATAGGATCAAAGAGAGATGGACAATGCTGAGCAAGAACAACTCATCCTTTAGTTCATATAAATCCTTTACGAGAGTTCTATTTAACATTCTGTGTTCCTTCCTCTACTTCTGTTAATATTTTGTTGTTGCCAATGGAGCAAATGGATTCCCAACCACAGAAGTTCTTAATCTGAGATCCAAGCTCTTATTTTAATAGCTGCATTTCAGTATAATTGGTTTCCTTTGTAATCTTTGTAATTTGTAAAAATTTATTTTATGCATTAAAAATTATTTTGAAAGACCCGGAGAGACTTACATGAACTGATGCTAAGTGAAGTGAGTAGAACCAAAAGAACATTATACACAGCAACAATGAGGTGATTCAGGCCAGTTCCAATAGACTTGTGATAGAAAGAGTCATCTGCATCCACAGAGAGGACTATGGAGACTGTGTATTTTCATAGTTTTTCATCATTTTTGTTGTTGTTTGCTTGCTTGTTTTTTTCTTTGTCATTTCCCCCCTTTTGATGTTTTGTTTTTGTTTATTTTTTATTATAGCTTTTAATATACAAAACATATACATGGATAATTTTTCAACATTGATCCTTGCAAAACCTTCTGTTGCAACTTTTCCCCTCCTTCTCTCCACCCCCTCCCCTAGATGGCAGGTAGTCCCATACATGTTAAATATGTTAAAGTATATGTTAAATACAATATATGTATACATATTTATAGAGTTATCTTGTTGCACAAGAAAGATCGGATTTAGAAAGGAGGTAAAAATAACCTAAGAAGAAAATACAAAAATGTAAGCAAACAATAACAAAAAGAGGAGAAATTTTATGTTGTGGTTCATAATCATCTCCCAGAGTTCTTTCTCTGGGTGTAGCTAATTCTGTTTATTACAGATCAATTGGAACTGATTTGGTTCATTTCATTGTTGAAGAGGGCCTCATCCATCAGAATTGATCATCATGTAGTATTGTTGTTGAAGTGTATAATGATTTTGATCTGTTTTTTTCTTGTGCAGCATTATAAATGTGGAAATATGTTTAGAAGAATTGCATATGTTTAGCCTACATTGGATTACTATGTTTTGAAAGAGTGAATGTTGAAAACTATCTTTGCATGTGCTTTGAAAAATAAAAAGCTCTTATTATTATTAAAGAAAAAAAGTTATTCTGAGAAAGGAACAAAACTTCCAAAAGGTTTCCAAAAGGCTAAGAACTCTTGTTTTCCCAGTTATCTATACTCTTATCATATGGCCTATCTGCTCTGCTGGTCATTTATCTCTTTAATGATATACTTTACAGCATTTCTCACAATTCTTTATTAGCAATATATAGTAGTCTATTATGCTAACCACTTCTCTCTCCATTATTTTTGTTTTGTTTTGTTTTCATTTTTGTTTTTTGTTTTGCTTTGTTTTGTTTTTTGTTTTTTCCTGAGGCAATTGGGGTTAAGTGACTTGCCCAGCTGGGGTCACAAAGCTAGGAAGTATTAAGTATCTGAGGCCACATTTGAACTCAGGTCCTCCTGACTTGAGGGCTGGTGTGCTTTATCTATTGTACTATCTAGCTGCCCCTCTCTTTATTGCTTTTTGAGTTATCCCAAAATTTTGATTCCTTATTGGAAAGTAATGTAGTCCCTTGATGTAGTTCTATATATACCACAGAGCAGATACTAATAAAAAGGACTTTTGTTTCTGGGAAAAGCTGAAGATCATTAACAACATTGTGCAACTTGTACAAAGCTCTACAATCCTTCTCTTATTCAATTATAACCCCTGTTTATTGCATACATTAATTATATATGTTCCAGGATGTATGCTCTGATGGACCAGTTCTATAGGCTGTCAATCTAACTGTGTATCATAATCTTTACAACAGGTATTTTTCATCTACTTTGCTTTTTTCCTTGTGAATATTTTAGCCAACAGAAATACTACTTCTAGGTCTATAACCTAAAGAAATAAAAGGAAAAGGACCATATGTACACAAATATTTATAGAAGACTTTTTATTGTGTAGCAAAAAATTAGAAACTGAGAGGACGCCCATCAATTGAGGAATGACATATGTTATATGATTGTGATAGTATACTATTGTATTATAAGAAATAATGAAAGGGAGTGTTTCAGAAAAACCTAGGAAGATTATATGAACTGATACAAAGTGAAGTGAGTAAAACCAGGAGAACAATCTGTATAGTAACAATTATATAGCAATGATAATTAACTGAGAAATACCTTTAATAACTCTGGTTAATACAATGATCCACCACAATTCCAAAGAACTGATGATGAAAAATATTATCCATCTCAAAATAGAAAAATTATGAACTCAGATTGAAATATATATTTTTCTTTTTTTAAGTGCTTTTTTTTTCAGAACATGACTAATGAGGAAATATGTTTTGTATGATTGTATGGCAAAGGATATTATATTTCATGCTTTTTCAATAAGTGAGGGAGGGAGTGGAGGCAGAGAATTTAGAACTGAAAATAAAAATAAAATTGAAAGAAATTTAGCCAAACTCTTTCCATTAAATATAAGCCCCATTAAAGAGGTTCTTCAGTGTTCTAAAGTCTTAAGAAAGCAACACAATTTATTTGCATACAAAAGCCTATAGAGAATCTTATTCTCATAGGAATTCCTTTCATTTGGATTCAGTTTTGCACATATTTCAAACACCTTTGGTGAGCACAATTTCCTTATTTCATTCCTCATTAGCATTAATAATAGGACAAATTTATATATATTATAACACTGTTCAAGGAAATATGATTTGAAATAGATATAAAAGCCATATTGTTGCAGGAAAGCCCTTAATAATCTTGATTTTTTTTTAAAAGTCTGATAACTGTTTTAATATATACAGGAGGATAGGATAGGATTTTTCAAGTGTCTGAAGGGCTTGCATGTGGATAAAGCATTAGACTTGTTCTTTATGATAAATACCATAAGGAAAGAGTAGAAATCATAAAGAAGCAAAGACAAGTTTGATATAAGGAAAAATTTTCTAACAATTAGTACTAATAAGAGTGGTGCAGTGGATAGAGCGCTAGATCTAGAGTCAGGAAGACCTGAATTCAAATCCAACCTCAGGTATTAATTGGCTCTGTGACCTTAGGCAAAGGCAAATCATGTAACCCTCCTTGCCTCAGTTTTCTCATCTGTAAAAATAAACTGGCAAAGGAAATGGCAAACCACTCCAGAACCTTTGCCCAGAAAACCCCAAATGGGGTCACAAAGAATAGGACATGACTGAAATGACAAAACAACAGAAATAATATATAGGCTGAATTTAAGAGTTGTAGAATGCCATGTGAATTTTCCAGGCTTCCATACTCTCTCAATTCTGGTAGAGCTGTGAAGTATATACATATGAGACTTCATTCAAGTACATAGTAACAGAACTGAATTGCTATACAGGATCTCAGCACCCATCTAGACTAATGCATTCTCCAAACCATTTCTCCTTCTAATACATCTATCAAATGGTCATCCAGACTCCACCTGAAGGTCTACAGTAAGGGGACACCAATCACCTTCTGAAAAAGCCCATTCTTTTTTGTTGTTGTTTGGGAATTCCCGAAGAACAGCAAGAATAGTTAGCATCTATTTATACACTAACTCACCAGAGGAATATGAAGTAAAGGAGATGCTAGACTACAAAAGAACCTGGAATTAGCTGAATGTATGGAAAAGAGCATGGTCCCAAGCATGACCTGATACTAATTAAGAGACAGTGTGGTGCCGTGGCAAAATCAATAAATTTAGAATAAGAGGATGTGGGTTCAAATCTTATCTCCACTTCCTACTTCCCTGCTTCCTTCAAGTCCCAACTAAAACCATGATTCCCCTGAATGCTAGTCCCTTCCTTCTAAGATAACCTCTTAGAACATAAGTTTTTTTACATGAAGTTTCTCCTATTGGATTCTTAGCTCTTTAAGAGCAAGGACTATTTTTTGCCTTCCTTTCTATCCCTAGCACTTCACAGTGCATGGCATTGTGCTTAATAAATGCTTGTTTACTTGTTCTACAGATAACTATCTAGGGTTCCATTAACATCAAAAACAAGTATTTCAACTAGTTTTACAGTTATCCCTTCTACATTGCAACTTTCCCCAGTGCAATTTCGCTATATCGTAGGTCGGTATAAGAAATTACTGTAAATGAGAATTTGGGGGGAGTTCTGAGGAAGCCCACCGATGACACAGGAAGGCCAACAGACAACACAGAAAATGCTTAGAAACCAGAAATGCATAAATATGCCTACAACCAAATACTTAACTCAGATTTTTCAATAAGGCACTGAAAATACCCCTTAAAAGAAAAAAAAAATCAGACTTTAGTTCAAAAGAAGGCAGAACATTTTATGTGAATTTTCAAGATTATGGGGTACCAAACACCTATCTCCCACAATGTGGAAGAGATAACTCTATACTACTTTCAGTGATGATGAACCCTGTTCAGACCATTGAAACTTTTGTGCAAGTTCCAATGGAGTGTGTGAAAGAGAAACAATATAATAGCCAGCATTCATGTGGCATATGTAAAGTGTTTTACATGTGTCATCTCTTTTGATTCTTACCCTTGCTTTGTGAGGTAAGGGCTATCATTAATTAGCTTACAAAGAAACTAGGGCTCAGGTAAATAACTTACCCAAAGTCATATGACTTAATAAATGTCTAAGAGAGAATTACGAATTGATGTTTTCCTGACTTCAAGTGCAATTTTCTATCTTTTAACCACCTAGCAGTTCAATAGGGAAAAGGGCATCAGGTGAGTTTCTGAGTTTAAAGAGACAAATGTATGTTGGATTGTGTTTTTTCCCCCTTTTATTCCCAGGTGAAATTCCCAGGACAGCAGTCAGTCCAGATCTTATATAATGTGTATATTTTTCCCTGTAAGTCTTCTGTGGTATGGTAAGAAAAATAATGACCAGGGTTTCTGTTGTGCAGACAGTATTTTTTTTTCTCTTAAGAGGCTAGTATCTTTTTGTCTTAAAAAGTCAAATAAGTCTTTCTAGAGCCTTGACTGATCCAGGGGGCTAAAAGCATGAGTTATTATTGTAGCTTCCTGGTCCCCGAAGGACACAAGAAGCCCATAAGGAGTCAGTGCCCTTTAAACTTGACAAATGTCCCATTGCTATTCAAATCCTCATAGCTTGTTGACCTGAATAATGTCTATATGGAGATGATGGGAATCATGTCTACTTGAACATATACTTCCTATACTATGGCTAAATAAACTTTTTTTTGCTAGATGTTAAATAGTATGTTCAGTAGTTCAATCTATGTTCAATGGTGTCTCATTTCATTCCAGTTTTTAACTCAAACTGCCAGAGTGGCTTTTAAAATATGTGCTTTATGATTAGGTCCTATTACTATTTATGAACCAAGGCACAAAGAATATCCAAGGAAGGATTTAAAGCCATGATAATATATCTTACAGATTCTGCCTCCTAACTGAATAGAATGAGTCCTTCACAACAGATCATAATGCCCCATGACTGAGGAAGATTAGTTGTAGTCTTGTTCATGATAGACAGCAACAGGGGCTAATTTAAATGTGTTCTGTCCTGGGAGGAGCAGAAGCTACTGATTCTCATACACATGGGTACAAGTAGGAATTTTCCTTTGAAATCAGAATATTATACAACATTTCAAATGGCCTTTCCTCAAAGTTCCACAAAGTGAGGCTGATTCATTTTTAGTGTAGTAGAAACAAAAAATTGAAGTCAGTAAAGCTGGGTTTGAATCTCAGCTTTGTTACTGTATAACTTTAAAATATTTCTTTACCATTCTAAGTCACAGTTTCCACATCCATTTAGTGGGGAAGAAGAGAGAGATGTTAGTAGGGGGGGGTGCATTCCTGATCAATTTTATGAATTCTCCAATTGAGCCCTAAATTCTTATGTCAAGAAGGGGATATTTTGAATCCTCTAAGCATTATGATCTCAAAAATCAACCTTTTCCTCAGATGAGAGAGATGTCAGTTAACTTTAGCACTTGTCTTATAGATAATTGTAGATTTGAGAACTGAGGGATCAAGACCTTTTGGAGAGAGAAAAGACTTTCCAAATAAAGCAGCCTCTTTGAAGAAATAGAAAGATTAAATACATATTGAAGTTCCTACCTGGAAGCAAGACCAGTAAACTACTCAGAAAATATAGATTACTTATCCAACAGCCCCAAAGTATATTTGCCTTCCAGCAAAAGTCTAGAGAGGGCAGCTAGATAATATGGTGATAAAGTGCCAGACTTAAGTGAAAATCCAACCTCAGACACTTAATGGGCAAGTCACTTAACTTAGCTTGTTTCAGTTTCCTCATCTGTAAAATGAGCTGGAGAAGGAAGGAAATGGCAAACCACTCCAGTGGTATCTTAGACAAGAAAATCCCATGTGGGGCCCCAAAGAGTTGGACTCTAAACAGCGTCCAATGAAACAGCTGAATAACAACAAGTTTAGATAAAGTAATAATTAAGTGGACTATATAAGACTGCATGAAAGAGCGACTCCAAGGAATATTAGATGGTTGCCTCAGTAACAGCCTCAGGAATAGTTTTCTTCTGGGTAGAGTTGATTATAGTGCATATATCTCGTACATTTATTTTGAGGGGCTCCTATGAGTTGTTTTCTGCATTTTCTGTGGGTGAACTGCTTCATTGGCAATGCTAATTCAGTGCTTGTATCAAAGTATTAAAGATATATTTAAGGAGACTTAAGACATGAACAATACCATGAGTATTCTAGGAGATGTTTCTGGAATAATTTAGTATGGGCACAGTAATTCCAAAAAGAGGGAAATATCAACTCCTAAATTCAAAGTCAATCATGGAAGCTTAAGAGTATTTAAAGAGCCTGGGCTGCAGGCTATACCTGCAAAATAGGGCATTGTCTAGGTTATCTAAGATTTCTCTCAGCTCTAAAAGTGTGATATGTTTTGACCAGAAAAAGGGATATATGTTCATATTTAGTATCATGTTACTCTACATAAAATTTTTCCATTTTGCACAAGAGAGATTGTAGCAGTTGACTTATTTTTTCCTTTGTTTTGCCAGGCAAAACTTAAGTTTTAGTGAAGCTTAAAGAAGGTACCAAGATCCGTTTAGGCCTGAAAAAGCAAAACAGAAAGGGAGTAATGTTACCTCCTTCTTTATTAAAAGCTGGAAGGAAATGTCAAGAATCTAGACTGGTCTTTCAAATGAAGCTGAGACCCAAAGGGTCTATGAATCTTGGTCAAGGTTACACAGCTAATTAATGAGACAAGACTAAAACTTAGATACTCCCCAGCCCTATGCTGTTTTCATTATATCATCTGGGGTCATAATTCATTTCAACCTTTGAAAAGCAATCAATTTACATGTAAAATGTATGGGATTGCCTGTCATGGGGGGGGAGGGAGTGGAGGGAGGGGGGATAATTTGGAAAAATGAATACAAGGGATAATATTATTAAAAAAATTACTCATGCATATATACTGTGGGAAAAAATTCTAAATTAAAAAAAAAAAGAAAAGAAAAGCAATCAATTTACATTGTTGAGGCCTTAAAGGCAAACTGGCCTTTCTTAAATTATATCAACATTGTTGGGGAAAACTGTTTCCTAGACTATTCAAACAGGCTGTGCTCTCAAACTCACTTAGATTATATTGGGTGGTAGGCCCTGAGGCTTTAGTATTAAGGGTATATGGAAGGCTGGGAATTCATCTGTTTTTCATCTTTCCACTTCAAAATCAAGCCATTTGAGAGAAGCTCTGATAAACAGACATTAACCACTTAAGGGCCTCAACTTCAATGTCCCATTTTAGGATGCACTAAGATCTATTAACCAGATCTTTTGTGATAACAACCAGGCCTGCCTGTGATGAGTAGTAACATTTTTCTTGGGAGGCTAGGCGAAAGCAAATTATATCCATCTCTTTCTTACCTACTTAATTCAAAAGAGGAAGAACAAAATGGAACCATTAAAGAAAGCAAAAATCTCTTACAAAACTGCTGAAACTTGGGTAAAAATTATAAGAGAATATTACTGGTTTTGATTTGAACAGCCTCAGTGCAGAAAATGTCTAAAACAAACTATTTCTTTTACTTAAAATGCTCAGGCTTTAAGAAACTGCAATCTGTCCCTATCACTCAAATTAATTTAGCTAACACTTCATCACTGCATGGAATTTTCAACACTTGGTATTTGAGCGTGACTGCTCCTTCATGCAGTGTGCTCAGATTTACCAAGGAACTGGGCTAATGAAGCTATATAATTAGAATGATAAAATTTATTCTGTGATTAAGTGTCTAGACATCCCTATTTAGCTGTATTAATGCCCTGCCAGGAGTCACCAAAATAGCAATGATATCTATTTACAAAGTTCTTTACTATTTTTCCCTTGCCATGACTTACTGCCCAAGAGAAATCACAGGTGCAGTCCTGAGCTGGGGAACACTCATTCCACAAGTCTTGTCAAAGAGTGCTGCTGACTGTTGATGTGTCATGAGATGACTATGAAGGGTGACTCAGCTGAAAGCTCTCTTTCTCCAGTGTGAAAAGCAATGTTATAACTCTCCTGTATTAACAGCAACTAATAGCATCTCCTCTAAGGAGTCCTTGACCTGCTTCTGTTGTACACTTTGTTACCCCAATCTGGGAGGTGTAAGGCTAAGTCCAGTACATAAGATCTATGTTTGGCTGGGATGGAGCACGGTAACATGATTATCATCCCTAACAAGGACAAGGTCATGATGTATTTTTGTAAGGCGAGTGTCACATACACTGAGGCATTTGCTGCTCTGCTTTTCTAGTTGTTATTTAACTTGGACTTCTGTATGCTCCATCTTTTAACCATCCAATTCACATAGAAAATTTAAAAGGAAGGCTATATCAAAATTAGAGATAAGCCTCTTGACCTTATAACATGGTCCTTTAAGCCAGAAAGCATGCACTCTGCAAACAAAACAAGCCAAATGCAATGGGAAACTTCACTGAGTGCTTTTCTGGCCTCTTGCCATTTTGTGAATACCTGACCAATTATTCTTTCACTAATATAGTCTTTTCTTGTCCATGATCCAAAACAGATGACTTTGGAATTGGGAAAGATATATGTTAAGTTGCAGTTTTCTTTCACCAATAATATCTTCATTTTCAACTAATGGCAAGCATTTATATTCTTTTAAATATTAATGTTAGTTGCCAGAAAATACAAGATAAATGCAGCACAGAGAGTCCTATCAAATAAGTCAAAACTGCTGAATAGTTACAGGCTAAGGGTGTTTTTCCTCAACTGAATCAATTTATTTTTCTAGAAATGCCCATTCTGGGAGATCATGTGGGCACAAAAGAGAATTAAGTTAGCTTGTCAACAAAGCTAGCTGTCATCCATTTACAATATATTTCAGATGCTTAACATGTTTTGCATAATTTCCCACTGCACTATGTTTATATAGATGTTTTTCACACTTTCTGGAAATCTAAAATACAACCCAAGTCTTCTACAGTTATGAATAATCTTCAATTCCTTCACTCCTTTACTTCTTTATAATTATCATTCAGGATCTATTGAACGCTAACTCTATGTAATAAACAACTATGCAATAAATATAAAAATAAAAACTTTTTTGGTTTGATTTGTGATTTCATTTGGTATAAGGAGCTCATAGTGAGGAAAATCCCTCTACCAACGCAGATTAGCAGCAGTTTTGTTATTAATAGTCTTAGAAATTTTCCTGGAGCACTGAAAATTTAAGTGACTGGCTCAGATTAAAATAGCTCAGTATATAAGAAATGGAACTTGACCCCAGGTGGTCATAATTCCAAAGCCAGTCTTCTCTTTGATATGTTACTTGGCCTCTGTAAGAGAACATTATGAAGATTAATGTAAAGAAAGATACAGTCCCTATCCTGACAAACTTAATTTAAATACGTTTTAAAATGATCTCACCATTGGTTTAACTGATCTCTCCAGTGAATTGGTGAATAAACTTTTCACGTCCCAATACCCAAGACAGACACATCCATGATGTTTCAGATTTTAATCAATAAATCAGCAAGTTCTTTTGTGCTCAGCACTGTGCTAGGCACTGAGAGATCAGAGTGATACAAAAGCATAAGATATAATTTTTCCCCTTATGAAGCATATAATATAGTTGGGAACCTACAATAAATAAACAAAGATGATATAAAAACCATGCAAATTATGCATAAAGATATTTTAATATCTTTTCCTACTATCTAACTTATTTTATATATCCTTGAGATAATAAGCACAATAAGATAGAGGAGGATGGAGAAGAGTAAAGAATGTAATTCAAATGAAAATAGCAGAAAAGAAAAAGAAAAACTAAAAATAGTCCATGTGAAAGAGAGAGATAAAAGAGTCATGAAGAACCATATTTTTGGAAAAGCAGTTTCTTAATTTCATTCATCTGTGCCAGGAATTTTGCTCTCTATCTCATCTGTTCTCCAGATCTTCCTCTCTTCAAAATTGTAAAGTACAACACAGCTTATAACTGACATAAAACGCTTTTCAAATATTTCAGCATATCAGTGATCAGTGTGGTTATTTATTTTTGTTTATTTGTTTTTACTAGCATAGATATTTGTTTTTCTGTGTTTAGATGGTCTTTAAGAGTTAACTGTGTCTGAAAAATTCATTACTGTGTAGCCAACCCAGTGATGTACCTCTCTAAATTTAGCAATACTGATCTTCAGATGATAGAAACATAGTCTGTCACCTGATCCAGCTATACAGACACACAACATTACTGTTAATACTATATTATTCCCTTTCCTTTTTTCTTTAGCTATTTATAAACATGACAATTAAAATACAATGGTGATTTCATATGGCAAAATGTGAAAATATTGAGATTACATTTATGAAGGATCTTGCTGAAATCCCAAAATACCAATAGTATTTTTCAATTATTCCAAAAAAAGAGAATGATCTCAGTAGCTCTAAAGAGAATCTCATTCTCTGAACTGAGAAGTGAGAATTCTTGCAAGAAGACTGAACTCATAGAGTTCACATTTGTTTAACTTCATGGGATAAAAATAATGGTTTCCAAGCAGAACATAAGCTCCTTGAAGACAGGAACTTTTGTTGTTGTATGCCCAGTGCCTAACCTGTGTTAGGTGCTCAAAAATAATTATTAAAAATTAAATGTTCTTCAGCATAATATGATTCAATGCCACTATAATTCTAGGTAGATCACTTCAACCTGGTAAAACGTGGAAATTGGATTAGATTATTTTTATGGTCTTTTCCCAAAGAAAAGTAAGCTTATTTGGCTCAAGAAATATTTAATTTTTGCCTTTATATTCCCAGTACTTAGCATAGTAGGTACTCCATAAAGTTGTGTTGATGAATAGATTAATTTATTCCAATTCCAAGACTTGATGATCCTATAAGCTATTCTCCAAAATAGATCCAGTTGGTATATTAATTAATTTAATAATATTTATTGAGTGCCTGCTCCATATAAGTCTCTGGACAAGGTGATATGGGATATACAAGGAGATATAAAACAAGTTATCATTGTTAAGAAGTTATTTTATTTATATTTTCATCAAGACAAAAATTCTCAAGTTCTCATATATCAAAAAAAAGATAAGAAATACATTTGTGGGAATGGAAATTATGACTACTTACACTATTTTTCATTTGAGTCTTACCTCTAGGGATTAAGAAAATAAGCCTATTTATCAAAGTGCAAATCATGAATTTTACAAATGAAACATCTTGATATCATGAGAACTGAAACTACAGTATTTTGTAGTCACAAAGCACAACACATACATTATCTCATTTGTATCTCAAAACAACCCTGAGAGATTCTCAGAACGTGTATTATCATTTTCATTTAATAGAAAACTGAGCATTCAAAACATCAAGTTATCCAAGGTCACACATCTAAGTAATAGAACCAATGGATTTAAACCTAGATCAAGTCCACACTGTTTTACTTAGAACATATCCTTGATTTACTTTTTAGCTTTCTAAGACTGATATCCTTGTGGGAGATTAATAAGCCCTTACCCAAACATTTTGAATGGAGACTTTTCTTTTGTGGCATCTCTTTGCTCTAAACAATAAAATCTGAACTTCATGACCAAACCTTATGATGTGGCTCCAATGTCTGATATTTCAACTGTTCACTTAATGATTTTTCTGCAATACAAGACTTGTCCAATTAGACAAAACAACCAGAATGTTCAAAAATGTGTCAAATAGGGCCCAAATAATGTTCCAGGGAGACAAGAGAAGTGTAAGTAATATTGCAAGGAGAGGAAGACCAATGCAGACATCCATGTGTATGTGAAAGGCACAAGACAATATAGCCCAATAGCAGCAGCTATTGACTTAAAACATCTGTAATGCATTTTCTTATTATAAAAAGTAAATCAATGGTCTAAAATATTCTTTATGAGCAGAAAATCTATAGTTAAATAGCATGAGTGATGCTTACAATGTTTTTGGATCTTTACATCTTAAACAATTCATGACATCAAATATCAGAGATGATTAAGTAACTATTTGTCTAAACACATCAAAATATGATTTTCTCATAGCTTTTGTTTAGTTTTATGGAATGATGCCATTAAAAGGTCAGACTACAAGATGATAAAAACAGCACATTGCCAGTATACTATGGATATTTCTGGGAATGTATAAGGACAATGCAAACCATCATAAAATTTTAAAGAGTTACAATAAATTGCCCTATGTAGATACAACATTCATTTTTACAGTAAAGTGGCAGTAGAATAAAAGAAATCAAAAATAAACTGGTGATGTATTTCTATTTTGTAAACATGTCCCTTTATTTTATCATACTTTTGTAAGCAGGTCCCTTTAGCCCCACAATAACGTAGTAGTGAAGAACAGTTTAATAGATCAGGATTGGATAACATAACAAACCCCAAATTTTGAAAGTGATTCATTTAGAAGGAATAATAGTTATGATTAGTCATCACACAATAGTCTATAAATGATTCTCCTCAAATATTTACTGTATAAATTTTGGGGATAAGTTGTATACTCCTAATTTCCCATCTTGATATTGATTTCTTGACTTTCTATAAAAATATATGGCTCTTAATGATAAAGAATTTTTATTTTCAAAACATAAGCATGGATAATTTTTCAACATTAACACTTGCAATACCTTGTGTTTCAGTTTTCTTCTTTTCCCCCCAACTCCCTCCTCTTGATGGCAAATAATTCAATATATGTTAAACATGGTAAAAATATATGTCAAATCCAATATATATATATATATATGTATATATATATATGTATACACAAATCAAATCTAAAAAGAAAAAAGTGAGAAAGAAAATAAAATGCAAGCAAACAGCAGAAAGAGTGAAAATATTATGTTGTGATCCATACTCAGTTCCCCCACTCTCTCTGGTTGCAGATGGTTCTCTTCAAGTGATATTGAATTTGGTAAATGCATCTCTATGCCACATGGAATTTCAGAAATTAAGCATTTTTGTTGTTGCTTGTCCTTTGTTCTTGAAGAGGACCATCACATTATGAAGGTGATACTATGACATGTAAATAAATTGGATTTAAGTAAAGGGAGGGCTGGGCAAGATCACCTGCCTCAATTTCTCCTCTACAGCCATCTAGGTCCAGTAGTCGGATATAGATCAGATCTGGAGATGGCTCAAGTATTACTTTATAATTTATTAACCAAGTACAACTCATATCAGGTGAGTTTTTATTTATTCATTTGGTTTTTTTTTTTGAATGAGTGACTCTATTAAGAGTTCTCCAGTAAAATATATATATATATCTGTACGTGTAGTGTGCTTTAGCATTATTCTGAACCCTTTTCAAGATGTAAATATATTTTCAGTATAATTGAGTAACTAGGCATCACTATTATTGCACTTACAATTACCAAGAACCTGGCATAGCTACAGTGGGGAATAGAATGAGTATGAGACTTCTGCCTGCTTAAATACAGAATGAAATCCATGTTGGGAGACAAAACACATATAGTGACCAAATATCAGAATACAGCTTCACACTTATTAGAGCAGAGTGTCAGAACCAACCTCATATTAAATATGTAAGTGAAACAATCTCTGAAAAGCCTTTTCATCATCCTCTTGGTCCTTCTAGAAACTGACACTGCTATTCATGGACCATTCCAGGCACGGACACAAGATAAAACAGATAAAGCAGATAAAATAATATATAGGTACATACAACACACTGAGATTTAGTAAAATAATAAGTTAGAATTGATTAGTGATATAAAATTTCCAAAGCACTATATATATGCATCTATGTCGTACACACATAGATGCATATAAAATATTTTTTTTAGTGTGTATGTATGTATGTGTGTATACGTATGATCTCATTTGATTTTACCAACAGATCTGTGAGGTAGGTGCTCTTATTATCTCCACTTTGCAAAATCAGATCAAAAAGGAAAAATAATGAGAAAGAAAACAACAACAAAAAGATTGAAAATATTATATAGTGATCCACACTCAGTCCCCACAGTCCTCTCTTTATCACAAGATCATTGGTTCAGAAAAGCTAACAGACCCCCCCCCCCCCAGGGTCAGTCGGTCAATAAGCTTTTACTAAACACCTACTACAGACCATGCTGTCTACTGAACTCTGGGTATACAAAGAAACACAAAAAGATGATCCCTGCCCTTGAGGAACTCAGAATGTAATGGGGGAGATAACAATTATGTATCAACAACCTATGTACAAGATAAATAGAAATAATCATCAGAATGAAGTCATTATTTAGAGCTTAATATTTATGAATCAACCTAATATTAGTTAATTATTTGATAATCAAATTTACTAATTACTAATAATTAAGAAAGGCTTTCTGTATAATGTGAGATTTTTATTTAGAACTTGAAGAAAGCAGGGGAAACTAGGAGGCAGAAATGAGGAAGAAGAGAATTCTAGGCTTGGGGACAATCAGGGAAAATACCTAGAATTGAGAGAGAAGTGTTTCTTTTGAGAAACAGCAAGGAGGCCAACGTCAATGGATCAAAAAATAGGGATGCTGTGTATATTGAAAGAAGACTGGAAAGGTAAGAGAGGTTATTAAAGACTTTATGCCAAACAAAGGATTTTATATTTGATTCTGGAGATGATGGGGAGCCATTAGAATTTATCAAGTAGCCATTGACATGGCTGGATCTGTGGGTTAGGAAGTCATTTCAACTGCTGAGCTAGTGTCTGAGGTCAATTGAACCTTAGATGTTTTTCATTCCATTTCTGGCATTCTGTTCACTATATTAGAGATTAAAAATTTTCCCCTCCTTTTCAACCCAATAAATTTTTACATGACTCTGGGTATACAGCTTTGTAAAATAGGTATACAAATCAAACAGTTACTTATAATAAAGCATAATTTTTTGCCACACCCACATTCAGTTATGAGACAGTTATGGTCAACAACCACAGTTTAAGAAGCTGGATAGTATACTACTTAGCTACTACCTTTACTAAAGACAGGACACAAAGACATATCCACTTCTCCTTGAGAAACCCAGCCTAAGAAGCTAAGAACTTTCTGTGTTCCACAGGCTAAACTGCACTTACCTTCATATTATAAACAAGTCAATTTATGTAGTAATACAAAGGGGTGGTCAAGCCTAATTAAATCTACTGGCTCCAGTAGTATGTTCCTTCTCTTCAAATATCTACAATAAGTGCCTTCCCTCATCCTCACCGGGTAAAATGAGAAATAATCCAAGAACTTTCAGCTATGCTTCAATCTTTTATCACAGATTTGTCACAGAACACTGTTCTCTTAGCACTGTGTTAACACTAAGCTAAAAAAAATGCTACAAGTATTAATCCATCAAAAAACTGAATTTCTGTCATCCAGGATCCACTTAGCGAAATTTAGAGAGGCTCAACTTAAAAGGTAATCTATGGTAATGGTTGTCAAACTTTTTTGATCATGCATCTCTATCAGCAAAGAAGTTGTTTATCATGAGCCCTAATATTGTGCATATATATTATAAATTTGTATTACTAAGCTATTATATTATGTAAACAAAATAGAGATTAAAACAGTGAGATAAATATTAAACAATATTTGATTGTAGGATCAAAATGGATCCACTGGAGTTTATTGAATAAGGGAGTAATATGGTTAGATTTATGCTTTAGGAAAACTACTTTGGCAACTATATGGAGGATAGATTGGAGTAGAGAGACACTTAAGGTAGGGAGACCAAATTAGAAATGTACTGTAAAAGTCTAGGCAAGAAGTGATAGGGTGATTTCTTTTCTTTCTCTCTCTCTTTTTTTTTTGGAGCTTTTTAATTTTCAAAATATATGCATGGGTGATTTTTCAACACTGACCTTTGCAAAACCTTGTGTTTCAAATTTCTCCTCCCTTCCCTCCCACCCCTTCCCCTAGATGGCAAGTAATCCAATATGTTCAATATGTTAAAAATATATGTTAAGGGGCAGCTAGGTGGCACAGTGGATAGAGTACCAGCCCTGAAGTCATGAAGGACCTGAGTTCAAATCTGATCTCAGACACTTAACACCTCCTAGCTATGTGGCCCTGGGCAAGTCACTTAACCCTGATTGCCTCTGAAATATGTGTGTGTGTGTGTGTGTGTGTGTGTGTGTGTGTGTGTATGGGTTCTTTTTTTTTTTTTTTCTGAGACAATTGGGGTTAAGTGACTTGCCCAGGATCACACAGCTAGGAAGTGTTAAGTGTTTGAGGTCAGATTTGAACTCGGGTCCTCCTGACTTCAAGGCTAGTTCTCTATCCATTGCACCACCAACTGTGCTCTCTCTCTCTCTCTCTCTCTCTCTCTCTCTCTCTCTCTCTCTCTCTCTCTCTCTCTCTCTCTCTCTCTCTTTCTGTATATATATATATATACACATATATACACACACACATACACATATATACACATGTGTATATATATACACATATGTATATAAACACATATATGTAAGTATGTGTGTGTGTTAAATCCAATATATGGATATTTATACAATTATCTTGACGCACAAGAAAAATCAGATCAAAAAGAAAAAAAATGAGAAAGAAAACAAAATGCAAGCAAACAACAACAAAAAGATTGAAAATATTATGTAGTGATCCACACTCAGTTCCCACAGTCCTCTCTTCATCACAAGATCATTGGAACTGGCCTGAATCACCTCATTGTTGAGATGAGCCACGTTCATCAGAATTGATCGTCATGTAATCTTGTTGTTGCCATGTATAATGATCTCCTCGTTCGGTTTATCTCATTCAGCATCAATTTATGTAAGTCTCTTCAAGCCTCTCTGAAATCATTCTGCTGATCGTTTCTTACAGAATAGTATTCCATAACATTCATATTCCATAACTTATTCAGCCATTCTCTGACGGGCATCTACTCAGCTTCCAGTTTCTTGCCACTACAAAAAGGGCTGCCACAAACATTTTTGCACATGTGGATGCTTTTCCCTCCTTTAAGATCTCTTTGGGATACAGACCAAATAATGGCACTTCTGACTCAAAGAGTATGACATTTTGATAACTTTTTGGGTATATTCCAAATTGCTCTCCAGAATGGTTGAATCACCAACAATGTATCAGTGTCCCAGTTTTCCCTCATCCCCTCCAACATTCATCATTATTTGTTCCTGTCATCTTAGCCAATCTGACAGGTGTGTAGTGGTATCTCAGAGTTGTCTCAATTTGCATTTCTCTGATCAATAGTGATTTGGAGCACCTTTTCAGTGACTATAAATAGTTTCAATTTCTTCATCTGAAAATTGTCTGTTCGTATCTTTTGACCATTTATCAATTAGAGAATAGCTTGAATTCTTACAAATTTGAGTCAATTCTCTCTATATTTTAAAATGAGGCCTTTATCAAAACCATCATAGGGTGATTTCTATGTGAATAAATAGAAGGCTATAAGAGCAAGAGATGTTGTGGAAGTAGAAACTAATTAGATTTGTTGGGTGCTGATAAGTAGCAGGTGCCAATGGTTCTACAAGCATGGGTGATTGGATGAATGATAAGTGCTCTTGAAGGTAATAGAGAAAAATATTTGGTGGGAGTGAGAGTAGGGAGCTAAGAAGCATTATGGATAGAATTAGACCTGACTCATCTGCTTGAATTCAAATTCTGACACTAGCGATGTGACTGAGCAAGTCAGAAAGCTTAGCTGCCTTAGTTTCCTCATGTGTAAAATAGGCTGGAAAAAGAAATAACTACTCCAGTATTTTTGCCAAGAAAAGCCCAAATGGGGTTTAAAAAAGTCAAATATGATTGAATGACAAACAAGAGATAGTGTGAAGATGACAGTCCATTTCTGCTCATCTTTTCTGACTCACCATATTTCACTAAAAGCAGAAATTGGATAACAGGCTTTTTCCATCTGGGTCACTGCCATAAAGCTCAGACCCTACCCTGAAAGTAGTACTTATCAACCACAAGATGGTCTGAGGGTCAGGATATGGAAATTGTGGCATATCTGGGAATATTTTCTTTTGCTGCTGCTGTAGGTACCTGGGTTGAAGTTAAGTTATATATTTATTACCCCTTAGGGGTTGAATATCTATGCCCACAGCAGACCAGTAGAGATAGAGTGAAGTATTAATCAATGATGGTAAAATAGGTGATATACTTGTGTTTAAGACAAATACTACAATTGACTATCCCAAGGTGGGATGGTTTATGATTTAACTTATTAACTCCCAAATGGTTAATCACATACCTCTTTGGATCATACCATGGGCCCTAGGTGATCAATTTTTTTCAGCCACAGTAGGTAATGTGGATAGATTGCAATATGCTTCAGTGAAAGGTTTATACATTATAAAAATCATACCTCTTTAAAGAATTGAAATATTATCATTATAATTAACATTTTAAATGTTTAGAAACCAGATGAGTAACAATAAGTGCCATAGACATTCAGATAGAAAAATCATTATGAACTATGATGATCAAGAAAGGTTTTACAAAGGAAAATTTATTTGAAATTGACTTTGAACAAAAATGAATAGGATTCAAATAATTAAGGAGAAAAGAAAGGTAAATTCTGATGAGGACTGTGGAATGTTTAAGTGTGGAGATAAGAAGTATGTTTGTGAGACATGGAGTAGAATGGTCTGACCAAAATGAACAATTCAGGTAGGCAAATAATAGAATACAAGGTTAGATAGGTAAGTTGAACACAAACTGTAGAGAGTTTTCAAGTCAAGCTAAGAGGTTGATTTATCCAATAGAAAGTGGGGGGCTGTGCTCACAGTATGTATTTCTTAATTATTGAATTAATTTTATTGGACAAGGAAGAGACAAGGTAACAATGTTACATATTGGGTAAGACCTCTAATATTATTAGGCTTGCCTTCTCCCATCCCCATTACCTAGAACTTAGTTACATAATAACACCTGTATCACTAGGCTCTAAAATTGTTTCTGTATCTCTAAAAGCCAAATGGAATGTTGAGGGGGGGAAGGAAAGAAAGCAGTTTGGTCTGGTAGTTTGAAACTATAGTAGTAAATGTCATTCTATTAAGGAGATTATTTTAGTTTTTTATTAAATAGAAAATTGAATAAACTAGAGTGGGGGCTTAAGGCTACGGAATACCTAATGAAAAAGAGATTTCAATTATATAAATAGGAAAAGATTCAAACATTCCCCTGGATTACTTTAGATCTGAAATATGAGAACGATTCAAGTGGCAGGCTGACTAGATAATTCTTACTACATTTTATCTCCTTGACAGAATACAAGCTCAATGAGGGCAAAAAGGGTTACATTTTTGTCTTCGTATTTCCCATGTCTAGTACAGTGCCTGGAATATAGTGGGTAGATAAACTGATTAATAGATCATAAGATAAAAGCAAGCTAAGAGGCAAGTGCAACACAGCCCTCCTAGATTATACACAGCTTTAAAAAGTCCTATCCTCGCTCCCATATGGTCTTTGAAATGATTCTTCATACAAAAACAAATCCTAACCTATTCAAGATTAGAAAAAAAATGACATACAAAAGCTGTTAGTCACAGCTAGGAAATAATGAGCAGCTTTGGATTCTGAATTTGCACCATACAGATTCACCAAACAGAAGGAAACCAGTGTCCGGTCTTCTTGAGAGAGAAATGAGATCGGCCCTTAATGAAAAGTATGCTGCTTGTATTCCTTTCTGAGCTGCCAGACTCTGGTCTGGAAGTCCCACAAAAGCAGACTCCTTGTTGTCTTCAATAGGGAGGAGGAAAGCACTGACTTCAGTAGGAGCTTTTGTGTGTTTGTGTGTGTTCCATTTCAGTCCTTGCTGGTCAGAGCTCATTGAGAATGACAAAGATATCAGTGGGCAAATTAGCAAACCTCTGACAGGCCTCCTGCCAGTTGCTTGTTTTCTTCAATGAAGTCACAGCTGTCTGTGGTATCACAGTTCACTGCCATAGAAACAATTGTAAAGGTTTAGTGTCCCAATTGCTCTGAATTCTCTGGGGGTAGAAGACTGTTAGGATTGTCCCCACACCTGGTTTCCCACTTAGGTGGTCCTGCCCTCTCTGGTCCCCTGCACCTGCACTAGTCATTGCCTTTGCAAACCAGCCCTGCCTCTGAGGGTAGAGGTGGAAGGTGGGGGATGGAAATAAGAAAAACAAGAATAAATTTCTGAATGAATCCTCAGGGAAAAGATAATTGGTCAGAAAGGGGACAATTTGACTGAGTTTGAGTGAGATGTAATTTATAAAGTGCATTTGAGCATGACAGAGTCTCAACCCCAAGAAGGCCTTTCTTACATTGGAAAGGCTGTTTAAATTCACATTAGTTGACTGTGTTGTAATATCTCTGAACTGAGAAGGGAAAGGCAGTTTAGTCAGAAAGGAAAATAAATAGAAAAGCCCACTCTTTCTCCATCAGCCTATGTTTATTTGTATTCAACTGTCAACCAGACCAAGAAGGCTTTATTATAACTTTTCTCTAGCAGTTTCCTCACTTGGAATGATGTAAATTGACTTCATGCTTAAAACAAAGGTTCAAAGGAGTTATGACCTTCTCTTTCTAATAGTAGTCAGTTTGTCCTTCTGGAGTGTGGTGTGATAAAATGCAGAAGCTGATGAATATATGATCTATTGAGGATGACATTTTATGTTAGGAAATACATTAATATGAATGGGTAATTGAAGTGAAAAGGGGCAAATTGCTTAACTCAGTGTAAACAAATCCTGAATTTAGAAAGAATGACAGAAGCAAGAGAATATGTAGTAATGAAAAGGGTATAATACATCTAAAACAGCTCAGTGATATATTCATGTTCCCACAACATATTTCCCGTTCATATCTATTTGAATTAATTGTCTGAACCCCCATGCCCTCTGAATTTCATCCTTGCGACAAGATGTGATATTAATCACTTGATTATGGTAGTGGTAAAAAAAATAAGGAGCAATTTTCTTTAAACAGATAATTAGTATAAAATCAACAAAAGACATTAATGGAGTAACAAGGTTATCTCATGGAATATGTAGCAGAACTGTCTTAATGTATCTAGTGGATCTAGGAACAGGTTTAAGACCAGCTTCTAGCTGCTTGAGGACTTTATAGTGTGAATGACAGAGAAGCTGTTGACTCAGTGGATGCACAAAAGGGACTAAGGAAGACTTTTGTTGTACTTTTTCTTTCTGGCTTCAAAGTTCATGGAGACCATTTCCCAAGAATCTTCCATCCAGCTTCAATGGCCTCCGAGATGTTCTGAGCTGGGATTTGGTCTGCCTGTTTTGTATCTCTTTTCCTGAAGCAATCTCAAGATGAATATGGCTAAAAGGTGACATTTTCAGTGCAAAAGTCCTCATGGTCTGCCAGTGTGACATGGCAGCATCTATGGTGGAACAGTGGCAGCCTCCATGTGGATAATTGGTTGTTGCAGTAGCAGAAGCAGGAGTAATGAACTCTGGTCCTCCTGACTCCAGGGCTGGTGCTCTATCCACTGTACCGTCTAGCTGCCATAATTTAATTTTCTATAATTAAAATAATTTCATTTGCATGGTGACAGGGAGTATGACAAAAGAGAGCCTAATTCTCACCAGAGGCAGACTCCCTACAACTAAATTTGGTTTGAAACAGTTCAAGAAAGATCTCAGATCTTCTCATTTCAGATCCTATAAACTTGGCCTTACTTAACTGCTAGAACAGAAAATATTCTCAATACACAAACCCAAAAAAGCTGCTAAACCTCCATCTCATAAAACAGAAGGTTAAGAATCCAGATTAGTTTTGGTTCAGCCCTAGCGCCATATGATTCCTGAATGTTCAGGGTCCACTTTTAGAGAATTACATATGGCGAATTTTCTTGCTCATAAGATGGCCACACCAGTACCCTCAGAGCTGGAAAATTGAGGTAGATAGAGTCAGGGAGGTCCTTTCCCTTGACTAAGAGTTAGTTTTTAGTCTGTGTCATCTATAACATTCACTATAAAAGACTCTACATTCTTTTTTCAATTAGTTTTTCATGTGCCAAATTTCTAAATTTTAACAAACTATTTTTGCTTTCTTAAAGTTTAATTTGCCTTAAATAGTGCTTTGTTGAGCCCTATTCCATCTTCTCTACTCAGTCTTTATTGGTTGCTCCCATGATGCCAACATACTTCATTTCCCCTAATCTCAAAAAAAACCCTTATTTGATCCTTTCACTCTATTGGCTATCATCCTATATCTCTCTTCTCTTTTGTGACTAAACTCCTAGAAAAGGTCATCTACAATTTTTGGCCTCATTTCCCCCTCTTACTCTCTACAGTTTGACTTCTGATCTCATTATTCAATTGAAACTTCTCTCCCCACAGTTACTAAAGGTCTCTTATTCCAAATCAAACAGCTTTCCCATTCTTCTGGAGCTCTTTGCAGTTTTTAGTATTTTCTTTCTAGGTTATTGTGACTTTTTTCTCTCCTTCCCCTCCTCTTCTACCTACCTGACTTCTTTTCAGTCTCCTTTTTTGCATCTTCATTCAGGTAGCACCTCTTAACTGTATCTCTGAAAGGTTCTGGCTTGGGCTCTCTTCTCATTTCACTTGAGGATTTCATCATATCCATGGGGTATTCTATTATCATCTCTATATAATTGATTTTCAGCTCCATTTATCTACCACACTTCTATCCTGACTTCTAGTTTCATATCTCCAACTGACTATCAGACATCTTAAATTGGATTGGGTAGATATTTAAAAGCAACATGTTCAAAACTTAACTCATCATATCCCCTCCCCCAAGCCCTTCCTGCCTCCTAACTTTTCCATTCCTGTAAGAATACCACCATTTTCCTAGTCACCTAGATTCACCAAGTGTCTTCAAGTCTTTACTCTCTTATACTTCTCATATCCAATGCGTTGCCAAATACTGTCAAGTTTACTTTGATCAATATTTCTCATACACACTTCCTTCTCTCTGACCTTGCCATTACCCTGATGTAGGCTCTCAATACTTCATACCTGGACAATAGCCATTTGGTTGGTCTCCCTGACTCAAGCCTTTCTCTATTTCAGTTCTTTCTGTACTACATTATCAAACTGATCTTCCTAAAGCATGGTCTGATCATATCATGTCCCCCACTCAGTAAACTCCTATGGCTTCCTATCACCTCCAGGATAAAATACAATTTTTTTTTGTTTAGCAATAAAATCCCTTTAAAATCGGTCCCTTGCTAGTTTTACAGTCTTTTCCATGCATTTCTACTATCTGTCCTTCCTGCCCACAATCCTCTTGTACATCATCTTTTATCTCCTGGCTTCCCTGACTTCCTTCAAGTTTCACCTTCTAGCCTTTCCTTGTCTCCCTTAATAGCAATACTTTTTCTATTAGATTACCTTCAATTTACTCTATATATTTCACTTTTTTATATATAGCTGTATATGTATTTTCTTCTCCATTAGAATGTCTTTCTGACTGAAAGCCCATACTGCCCTTTGAACTTTGGGCAATTCTTTCAGAATCCAATGACTATTTGTTCTATTACTCAAGTATCTACTAGATTCTTTGGATTATGTGAGTTTGGAAAAGTTGAAAAAATACTTTCTCCTAATTTGGAATCTGGATCTTGGTGTTCTTGAAAGGCCTTCATTACTTCCTAAAGACCACAGTAGTGTAGCAGGGGGAAATCATACTGTGTCAAGATGGGCCCAACAAGACTCACCCAGATCTGATCGAGAAAAAACAACCATATGCCCAGTTTTCACATAAGATGGACGTTTACCTCAATGTCCCAATCAACATGGATTTTAAAAATCATTTAAAAATTTTTGCTCAAAATCTTTTGCTTCATTTGTTTAAGTAATTCTAGTTGGATTTCGCCCAAGCTATTTTGTTTTTGCTTTATTTTTAGACTTCACTTATAGATTTTTTTTGATCTTTAGTGTTTCTATTATTACAAGACTCTTTATGAAGGACTTTATTTTTTGTTTGCTTATTTTTCCAGTCTACTTTTTGACTTTGTTCTTCATGTTAAATCAAACTCTGAACTTCTGGAGGCAATGACTGGGGGTGAGCTTGTATCTTCTTCACTCTTGATGTTTTCACAGGCTGTTGAGTATTGTATTATTTCAAAAACTCAAGAATGGCTTAGATTAGGGACCTGCAAGTTTTTAGTGCTTCCAAAAAGGTCTGTTCCAGGATAAAGTTTGAATATTGCTCAACTGGTCTAAATTCAAGTTCCTGTTCTCATTTTGGAACTGTACAATATAACTATGGGCTTGTTCCTGATTAGAGTTCCAGTTGACAGAAAAATAAAATGAGAAATTCTGAGGGACTCTGGGTAATGTAGTGTACTTTCAGTGTAACTGTCAATTGATGAAGCCATTCTGGAAAGCAATTTGGAATTCTGCCCAAAAAGCTATGAAACTGTGCTTATCCTTGATCCATCAATTCACTAATAAGGTCCATACCACAAAGAAACAAGGAAAGAGTCATGGGACCCAAATATATAAATATTTATAACAAAATTTTCTGTTGCATTAAAGAATGGAAAACTGGGAATGGTTGGACAAGTTATGGTACATGAATATGCTATAATATTATTGTGCCATAAGAAATATAATATTATTGTGCCATAAGAAATGATAAAGAGAATAGTTTCAGAGAAACCGGGAAGACTTGTGTGAATCTGATGCAGAGCAAAGTAAGAAGAATCAGGAAAACAAATTTATACAAGTTTGCAGATAAACAACTTTGAAAGATTTAGTAATTTTGATCAATGCAATGACTAATTACATTTACAAAGGATATATGATGAAACCTGCTATTCATCTTCTGATAAAGAGATGATGAACTTAAGTATACAGATTGGGATACATATTTAGTCATAATTATGGAGAGAATTTGTTTTGCTTAACTCTACATGCTTATAACAGATTTTCTGAACTCATTCATCTTGGGTGGAAAACTTTGTAGGTTCAAGGTAACAAAATTTCAGGCTTCCCTTTTGTCTAGGCTTGTCTTTTTTTTTTTCCTGCAGGATTTAGATTGTGCTGGAGG
This sequence comes from Sminthopsis crassicaudata, assembly GCF_048593235.1. Classification (NCBI taxonomy): domain Eukaryota; kingdom Metazoa; phylum Chordata; class Mammalia; order Dasyuromorphia; family Dasyuridae; genus Sminthopsis; species Sminthopsis crassicaudata. The sequence continues at coordinate 515,147,513 of NC_133617.1, forward strand.
CTTTTGAACATGCTCTTTGCTTAGTACACAACCTACTTGCAACACTACATACCTAGAAACCTAAACATAGGTTCTTTCCTCAGTCTATTCTAAATCTATGTCTTGGGACCCTACAATGAGCAAGAGAGTTTTCAAGTTTGCAGCTCTCAGTTCCTGAGAGTTAGAATGCTCTACTTGGCATGCCAGGGGCCAGAACCTTGTTTTTCTCTTGACTGAGTTCTCAACCTCCTGTACCATGGCTAAAATCATCATCCTACAGTCTTGGTCCTGCCCTTAAATTCACAGAATTAGTTCCCCTCCAGTTTCAGTGTCTCTCTCTCAGTGTATCTGTCTGTCTGTCTCTTTCCCCGCCCCCCAGTCATGTCTCATGTCTCTCCAGGCTGCACTCTGGACTCCTATACCACATCCCAGTGCTATATAATTTTTTTGCCTTTTCCCCATAAAGCTTTTAAAGCTTCCTTTTATGGGTTATCTTCCCTCAGCAGTATTTAAGATCCTCATGGGCAAGGACCATCTTTCTTTCTATTGTATTCCCAATGCTTAGTTTAGTACCAGGCACCTAGTAAATGCTTAATAAGTTCTTGTTGATTAGCTGACTCGATCCCCAGTGTCAGCAGACATACTGATTTTGGCTAAAAAGATGACTTACTGAGTCATTTTCTTGGATTTCCAGATCAGGAGTTGGTTTGTTTCTAGATCTTTGTGGAAGAGTTATGTTAGAAACTTCAGATGTACTTCTTCCTACTTTTCTATAATCTTTGTTCTGCTTTGATCATATCCATCTGGCAGTGTATACAATATTACATTCTCATAGTCCCGCACATTTTAAGAGGAAAAAGAAGCAGTTTTTTTAACTCTTCTCTGGCGCCAAGCTTCTTGGTAATTATGATTACACATCGTTGAATTCTGGCCCTTTCCTTTTTCCCATTTATATTGTTAAAATTATTTTGCATATCATTATAAAGATATGTATTATTTTCCTTTTTTAGATAGGAAAATTAAAGCACAAAATTAAGTGACTTAATTAATATTATAGAATCAATTAATGCCTGATATGAAACCAATTCCAAACCTCCTGCTTGGGGATACTCTTATTATAATTCTAAAGAGTTGTTAAAACTTCTCATTTAGTTGTGATGATGAGCTCCAGGTCTGGATTTTTTTTATGGTTAACATATTTGGTATTTATCTTAGCTATTTGTTGTTTGTTTAATAAGTTTTGTTTGCCTTCCCAGATGTATATTATTTGGCAATGCATAATCACATATTGTCATTGTTTATGGCATTTACCATTTGCTTTCAAGTTTTGCCAAGTACTTATTGTAAACTAGCTGTCTGAAGCAGCCAAACTGTTAGGCTATAAAAGGTCTATTAGGACGTACATAAACAAAATTATATGAAAAATTACCCTCTGTTAATCAACTAGCAAATAAACAATGCACAGACCACCAGTCCTGTGTAGCAAATGGAATTGTGATATACTAAACAGAATAACAGCCTAGAAATCCAGAGACCTAGCTCCTGCTTTCAATTCTGACTACTTATATGTGATTGTGAGTAACTTACAGAACTTTCAATTTCTTTCTTCATAAAGTGAGGAAAACTGACTAAATGAACTCTGAGACATCCAAGCCTCAAGTCCTGTGATTTCTATTAATCTCTTTATAAAGGTAGTTGATGAATTAAAAGAACTACACAATTTGCAAATATGAGGAAACAAAGAAAAAAACTTCAATTTGCTATAAAAATTTACATCAAAAGAAGCATTCTTCTAACTTCATAGATTTTAATGTGACTTGATATGGGAGCCTGACTTCCAAAGGGAAAGTTAAAATACTTGTCTCATCTCTAACACTTTGATTGGGCCCTTATCTTGGAGCCCCAGGGAAAATAAATTAAACTTTAGGTTTGCCTCCGATCTAGCATCTTCCCCAAATGAAGAAGTGTAAAGGTACTCAATATAAAGTGAAGAACAAGTATAGGACAGCTATTTATTTCCTCTACACAAAAGACTCACAAGTATACATAAAAGAAAGGAGCAATAAAAATATATAACTACTGATATATATGAGAGGTTGATATTTTTAAAATATTAAAATATGCATTTTGCAGGTCTACTGAATAAGCATTTTACATTTAAACTTGGTTCTGTACTGTCTGACTAATTCTTTCCAGGTCCTTGTCTTCTGACCAACAAGACAAGGAGTTAGGTTTATTCCTCTGTTAATAGTCCTGTCCTCTAAAATGCACTGTGATTTATATAAGAGGGTGCCTCCTACAGTACAGCTGTCACTGAATTGAGGACATAAAATTTCTCTATCTCTAGAACTTATAAGACTATTTCCAAGAAGGAACATATGCCTGTCTCAGTCAGGCGTATGTTTTCATAGTGGATCCCTTACTGTTGTCATATGGAAATAGCTGCAATGCTGCTGGAATGAAAAAAGGGAAACCCCCATCCTCATCTCCCTTAAGAAGTCATAGAGATATATGATGCCACTTGAGGTATTAAATGAAGTGAGAGGGTAAGATTATTTTTTCAAATGCACTAAAAGAGCTACTTTTTTTCCCCCTAGGCTCACTGGCTAATCCTCTCTGATATAGTCTGCATCTTTATCTCCCCTACTCAAGTTAAGGTACCTAAAGGATGACCCAGGGTTTGTCACATCATCGTTTACTACTGAGCCACATGTGTCCCTGAAAGTTGCTGGGAAAACTAAGGCATGAACTGTTTATGATAACCCTGAAGTCTCATCACTACATATTCTCTATAGGGTTCAAATACTGATGAAGTTATTAGGCAGACTTTTCAGTTCTGAACAAAAATCTACTTTAATTCATTGTTCTGATTAAAAACAAAAACAAACAAAAAAACCCAAAACATGTAAAAACATGTTACTTATGATGGGAAAGAAGTACTAATGTTGCCATGAAAAGTGATAGGTCATTTCAGGACTAAAATAATTATAATATTAAATAAAGAAATAAAACTATGTGGGGACATTTGTATATATAGCATCTATGCAATTACATACACATATATAAAATATATAAATATACATGTGTATAGAACACATAAAATAAATATAAAATACTAGTATATTCCTGAAATGGTATATTATTTTTCATGGCAACATTAGTATCTCTTACCCATCATAAGTAACATTATTATTTTTTTTTAAACAGAGCAATGATTTAAAGTAGATTCTTGTTAAGAATTGAAAGGTCTGCCTAATAACTGCATCAGAACTTGAACTCCATAGAGTATGTGTAGTAAATTATGATTATAATTTTTTCCCTGATAGAATAATTGCTATTTTACAACACAATACAATTACAATTACAATTACAATACAATAACACAGACAGAAGTCAAATCACAGTGACTCCTATATAGTGCTATTGAGAATACTCCATAAGTTTCCAGGTGAGGAACATTTGAATTTAAGACCATTGATGGACACAGCAAAACTTTAACATATTAGACCTAAGTTTCTTCTGATCAGGGAATACCAAATATATTGGAAGTTGTTTTTTATATAAAAGTCATCATTTAAAATTCTTTTCCTAAAAAGCCTTATTGACTCTATTTTAAATGTAGCTACTCCATCCCTAGTTTATTAGAATGTATTTATCTTACCCAGGTATGACAAAGATGTAATTTTAGTTTATTTAGCTTTTATTGGGGATGCAATATTCTTTTCATGGAATCCTAATCTAAATGCATCTTACTCTACTCTCAGGAGACTGGGTCACTGGCAGGACTTTGAACATGAAAGAAAATCAAATGCTGCCCCAATAATTTTTCCTCCACAGTTCTCACAATTATTAGACAAATATTATCTAACAGTTTATATGAATTGTGGGCAAAGCTAAGCTTTCCTCCTTTTTTTTTTTTTTTTTTTGAGAAGAGGACCTATAGAACTTTAGGCAACCTAATGATAACTCAGAAGCCAAGAGAAGATAAAAAACACTAAAGCTATAACATTAGGGAAACCAATAAATTGTTACTAATAGAAATACTCTGAAATCTACTAGTTGGTTAATACCCAAGCATATGATTAAATTGCCACCTGGCATAGCAAGTTCCTGTTTGGTGACAAATTTCTAAAAATTCTTTTATGCAATATGTCCCATTTTTGTAATTTGTTGTGAATCCCAAGATTTTCTTTGGTTTCCTAAAAAGGACATTGGAGAACCTCTATTTTAGTGGTATCAAACTCAAATAGAAATGAAACCACTAATCTATACATAAAAATCCTTTTAGGCTACATATTGACTTAGTTTAAATATGTAATGTTATCTATTTTTATTTGTTTAAATATGTAATATTATCTATTTTATTGTATTTTTATTTGTTTTGTTAAATATTTCCTAATTATTTATTAATTTAGGCTGTACTCAAAAGTGTTGGAATTTGCAGGCCCTATGGTTTTATACCTCAAGTCTAATCTAATCCCATCATTTCACATATGAAGAGATATAAAAATCAGAAATGAGCAACTCGCCCATAGTCATACAAGTAGAAAAAGAATAACAGTACAATTTTGAAATAAGATATAATATTCTCTCCACTATACAAGTACTCATTTAACTATTTAATATTTAATTAATGATCTAATCTCACAAGCCTTACTGCAATCAAGGCTTTTTTTTTTTTTTTTTTTTTTTTTTTTTGAGGCTGGGGTTAAGTGACTTGCTCAGGGTCACACAGCTAGGAAGTGTTAAGTGTCTGAGACCAGATTTGAACTTGGGTCCTCCCGAATTCAAGGCTGATGCTCTATCCACTGTGCCACCTAGCTGCCCCCAATCAAGGCTTTTCAAGGAGATCAAACATTCAGTTCTTTGAGTTGAAACTTCATTATTTTTGGTATACACAAAAAGGCAGCTTGGAGAGATCAGAAAAGCACACCTATAGGCCTTGACATTATAAGAAAGGTGAGTTTGAATTATGCTTCTGACACCAGTTGTGTAACTGTGGAAAAATGTATGTCTCTTGAGTCTCAGTTTTCTTGTCTGTAAGATGAAATTGATAGAATCTGCTTTACAGAGTTAGTGTGAAAGTCAAATGAAATGATATATGTAAGGTGTTCTGCAAACTCTAAAGTGCTATATTAATGTTATCTATTATTATTAATCTGCTATTATTCATTTTCATGAATTGCTGGGGAAAATTGGTCCCTTGGTCAATGGTGATAAATTTTTTCTTAATTTTACCAGGCTGACTGAAACTACTGATATAGACACTCCACTACTTGAGCCTGTACTTGAAGGTTTTTCAACTCAATAAAACCTTCTAAAGCTTGTGTTTTGCTAGTGTAGCCCTAGCATGATGAGCCCAATTGAATAAAAGTTCCACAAGAGCATTAAAAGAAAAATGGGTCAAATTATTTACTGTTTTTGGAGAGTCTGCATAGTTTGAGCTAAAGCTCTGCACTTTAAGGTAATTGAAATCACCCCTACCCATGTCTAAGGAAAAAATAATTTACAAATTAATGAAGATCTTGAAAAGGAAATTGTCTATTCTCATTAGAATCAATCTGCTTAGAAATGAAATACAAAATTTATATATATTCTAAAAATTAAATTATATGCCTCCTAATCACATAGACTTTCAGGTTAAAATGTAAAATAAAAGATGCTGTAATTATTTATGAATATATCTATACATTTGGCAAGGCTTACTTAAAACTTGATAAGACATCCAAGGAATGAGTTATATTCATATCTAATTATGCTAGAATAGGACAATGTCAGCCTTGCATGTACATTATTAATTACAATTATTACTGATGCTACTTTCTCTAACTTGAATGCAGATATCAGATATTCTGAAAATAGGATGGGTAGAAATATAATAGAGAGGAAAATTTAAGGTGCTTATCACACCCACTCTTAGGGCAAAACTATCCCAGCGTTAAGGTTAGACAGGATCTCAATGCCAACATATGGCTTTTCTCTTTTTAAGAGAGGAAAGAAAAAAATGGAGAAAGGGATATATTACGGAAGAAACAAGAAGAGAGAGAAACATATTATTTCTCAAAATTTGGATGTGTCAGAAAGAGTATACAAACATCGAGACTAAAGTTGGGAGACTAAGCATCTTATGAACCTCACTATTATCTAAATTAGACAAAGGGGAGGTAAACACACACATATACTCATGGACATATTTTATTTTGGAATTACAGTAAACTGGAAAGAAATGGAGATAAGAATAGGAGAAAGAGGTTTAAAAAAGGCAGAGTAGAATGGGAAATAAAAAAGAAAATTTTTTTCAACTTTGGAAGGTAGATCATCAAGGGGAGATAAATATGATAGAAATAAAATATAAAAAACAATGATAAAACTCTGGGCTGGGAGAGGAGGGAAAATGGGAATAGACAATTTAATTCATAGATTATTAGAGTTGATCATATTCCTCCTTCTTTGTAAAGAGAGGGGACAAAGAAGAAAAAAAAAAGTAAAAGAATGTATTACCGGGGGAAATATACAATTAAAATCTTAACTGAAATAAAATGGGATTTTATTCCCAAACAGAGCAGAATGGAGTCACAGAAGAATAGATTATAAAACTTTGAGAACTGACCTATTGCTAGTCTAGTTAAGCCCTGGCTAACAGAAATGACTGTTTGACCACTGATTGCCCAGTTTATATACTGGGAAGTTCCTGTGTAACTTGTAAATTTGCACAAGACATGCAAGGCTCTACTAATCAAAATCACCTTAACAAACTTCTAAGATTAACACACTTTCCTAATCACAATACCCTTGTGGTTAACAATAAATTGGGAGGGGGAAAATTGAAGTCCAGAAAACACACTGATTGAGTGCCTCCTAAGATTTTTACCTCACAACTTAGTCCTTGTGAGTGTGCCCCACAATAATCAAATATGAGGGCAGAAACCAGAAATTTATCTTGTTTGAGGTATGCTTCCCACTGTATTCCTGAGTCTACCCATGTGTCCATGGAATTATAGAACTGGAGAGCTTCACATTTACATGCTTATGAATAAGAAATTGCATGGTTTGTGATCCTTCGAGTATTCTTGTTCCTTCATAGTACCTCACACACTATCTCCTCGCAGAAGCACTGTCCAGCATATGTCCAACAACAAAGATGTACACAGAGTTAAAATGAGGGAATGGAGTAGAACTGACTATGTTTCAAGTAAATTTTAAAAATCAGAGATACCCATCATGACATCAGACAAGACAACAAAAAAAAAATAGAGATGTTTAAAAGAGATAAGTAAGGAAACTATTATATTTTAAAGCATCATAGGTGATGAAAAATATCAACAAGTATGCAAAAAGGGAATATCATCTCAGTACTTGAAGTAAAAATTCACTGAATTATAGGGAGAAATAGAAAGCAAAAGTATCATAAATGGGGTCCTCAGTTGTTCTTTCATACCTAGAAAAATCTAAGAAAAAAGAAGTTAAGCACCTGAATAAAATTTTAGAAAAGTTAAATATGCTGCATCTGTGGTAGTTGCTGAATATGGTGATTGAGTTTTGTGTGGTATCTTTACAAAAATTAGCCACATGTGAGAGAATTAAAAAACTCATTTGTGGAAAAGCTGATATATATAACATAAGATTTACTGATCCCAATACATAAAAAATTATAATAAAAAGCATCTGAAGAAAGAAATTGAATTTATACTTCTCTTTGCTTGCCCTGATCCTATACCATTCTTTCCCAACTCCTCCTTTTAAGTATAATGTTGTAGTCAATTCCCTTTGCTTTATCCTGTTGGGGAATGGTTTCCCTTTCAAGATTACTACAGAAAAAAAAAAATAGGAAAGAGGAAAGTCAACTTCTATACTACCCTACTTGCTTATGGCCTCTTGGTTTGAAAAATTAAAACTTGATGAGCTTATTTGTAAATTAATAAAATGAAATAAAACCTATGTTTTTGATGCTCTGGAGGTTTATAAAAATATGTATTAACAATTCTCTTTCTTAACTCTCTCTAAGCATGATTCAAAAAACAGTTTGTAGCGGCCCTTTTTGTAGTGGCAAGGCATTAGAAATTGAGTGAATGTCCATTAGGTGGAAAATGGCTGGATAAGTTAATGTATATGAATGTAATGAAATAGTGTTCCATAAGAAATGATCAGCAGGCTGATTTCAGGAAGGCCTGGAGAGACTTACACGAACTGATGCTAAGTGAAGAGTACAAGAGAATATTGTACACAGCAACAAGATTAGGTGAGGCAACGTAGTATTTTCATTTTTGTTGTTGTATGCTTTGTTTTTCTCTTTTTTTTCTCTGATTTTATCTGGATCACAACACAGTATTTTCATCTTTTGCGGTGACTGTTTGCTTCCTTGTTTTTCTTTCTCATCTGATTTTTCTTGTGCAGTATGATAAATGTGGAAATATGTTTAGAAGAATTGTGGAAAGTGGAAAAGGGAGTGGAGTTGAGGGAGGTACTCTTTTTGAGAAGTCATATGGACTGCGGCTGGTAATGACTTGCCCTAGCACTTTGAATACCTTATCCCAGAAATTACATTTAAGCAATCAGCCCTCACGACTGAAATTACTTCTGTGTATGAATTCCAAAGCTGAAAATATCTTTCAAGATGAAGATGTTTCTAGGCAGTGGTCCTCACACTTTTTAAATAGGGGCCAGTTCCCTGTCCCTCAGACTGTTGGAGGGCGGGACTACAGTAAAAACAAAAGCTCACACATGCGGCCCCAGGGCTGTAGTTTGAGAACCCCTGTTCTAGAGCAAAGAAGTCAGGAGAAATGTAACCTAGGATGTAAAGCCCCTAATCGCTTTTATTCAGTTAAAATTTTTTTTAATTAATTAAAATGTTATTGATATTATTATTTTTCCCCCCCTGAGGCTGGGGTTAAGTGACTTGCCCAGGGTCACACAGCTAGGAAGTGTTAAGTGTCTGAGACCAGATTACAGGTCTGGTTAAAAAGAAGCATTGCAGTGGGCCCTGAAGATATCCGCCTTCGAGGAGCTTACCTCTTACAGAGGGATATAATATTTAAAAGACAAAATTAATTTCTGGAAAGAGCAACTAAGGAATCAGCCCAGTACACCTGCAGTAGATTAGCAGTTTCTGAGAGACTGAAATGAGGGCGTACATCCTGCACGCTGCGCGCAGTTTGTACCAAAGCACAGAAATGAGAGGGGGAATCTTTATTTTTAGAGAGAGCTAGTAGGTTACTGACCCAAACACAGAGTGTGAAGGGAAATAAATGAAGTAAATGTCCATATAAAGGAGATAATCCAAAAATATGAGTTGGTATCCGAATATGGAAGACTAGGTAGAAATGTATTTTATCTTAGAGGCAGTAAGAAATCACCCGAGATTTCTGACCAGAACTCGAGAGGCAGGTAAGTGGTTGCACTCGGAGGTAGGAAAGATCAAGTTCAAATCCTGCCTCAGAAACTTACCAGACTTGATCAAATGTCTTAACCTCAGACTCAGTTTCCTCATATGTAAAAAACCATAACACGCCACGTTCTTTCTGCACCCAGGGAGGGTCTGCTGCTGTGTGCAACGCCCATTCTCCTCGGGACAAAACCCGGAAAGCTCTTTATGAACTTTGTATAATACTTATTTCTCTTTTTGCTAAGCCATCTGTAAGCCCTATTCACAAGTATTCGAATAGAGAAGATCCCTAAACTAGAGCAGGCACAGAGCCAAGGAATAAGAGCGGGAGGGAGAACGGCGTACCAACAGTACATGAATGAACCACGGGGCGGGGAAAGGAGAAGCGTCACGAGCAGTGGGCGGGGCCTAAGCACGAGGCGCGCTCGGATGACGCCAGAGCGACGGAGCCCGTGGGAACCGCGTGAGGAGTCTGCGGCCCCCGGCCCCGGGTAGGGCGCAGGTAATCAGCCGCACCGCCTCCTCGCTGTTGTTCCCCAGTCGTCTCCCGCCTTTGCTGGGCCCTCTCCGCACTCGGGGCGGGACTGGCGATGTGTGGAAGGAAGCACAGCAGCCCCCTTTTCCCCCGGCTGAGTGGGGGTCCTCCCTCAGCTGTATTCTTCTCGGGATGTCTGGGGCCGTGTCCCGGGCTTCCCCCACCCCAAACCTCCCCTGTCCGAGGGGCGCAAGTTCCCTTGCCTTGGCGAGATTGGGGTCATCTTTTAGGATAAATGACCCGAGGGAAGGCAGCGGGGGGAAGGGGTGGTACACTGGAAGCCCACTTGGGCTTCCGAGGGTGGGAGTTCAAATCCTGTCCTTGTGTAGCTTTTCTTCCGTAAAATGAAAGAGCTGGACTAGTCAGACTTAATCTAGATCGGGTCCCTTCCATCTCTGTTTCATATCAAGTTAAAAGTGGACCAGCTCTGCGGGAACCTCAGCGTACAGCTCTCCCCCTTCTTTTTTTTTTTTTTTTTTTTTCTGAGGCTGGGATTAAGTGACTTGCTCAGGGTCACACAGCCAGGAAGTGTTAAAAGTCTGAGATCAAATTTGAACTTGGGTCCTCCTGAATTCAGGGCTGATGCTCTATCCAGTGCGCCCCCTAGCTGCCCCAGTTTCCCCGTTCTTACCTGCAACCACTCTATCTCTCCTACCACCGCATGGCTCACAGTCTCCTCTGGCGCCCCTCCCCCTGTACCCGCTGTCTCCACTTCGCCCACGTCGCCCGCCCTTCCTCCAACCTCCCCGCACCCAGCCGCCTCCCTGCCCCGGCAAGCACCTGAGCCCCAGTGCCTTTAACCACTCTTCTGCCACTCCTCCAGCACGTGCGCTTAATGACCGTGGCCCTGTAGGTTCAGCGGAGGTCCCAGCATTCCAGTCACTGCTTGTTTTCTGCTGTTTCCTTTGGAAATCTCAGCTTTAATTCTGAGAAGCATTATGTTGTCATTGAAGAATAGCAGTTTCTGTAGTGAGTGGAGGAGACATTTGAGACCAGCATCAGATGCTGAGGTGCTTCAAGCAGCCACTGTAATTTTTAACTAAATTGCCCTTTTATCGGATTTTTGCGCCTGGTGGCTTTAGCAATGAATTCCTTTCTAGTAGTTTTATCCTTCCTGTCATTCGCCTTGGTTCCTCACCCCCTCCTTCCCTCCCGCCCCCCCCCCCAAAAAAAAGAGAAACTTTCTCTTCCTATTTAATTCCTTGAAGGCTTCTTACCCCATACCAAATAATCCTAGTGTTTAGATTGCCTTTTCTATGCATCTGTTATCAAACCGTTAGCTGCTCTTTCCGGCAACTCTGCCTCTAGTAACTCTCCAGCCTTCTAATTTATTGTTCTTAATCTGCTATGGATCTGGAAACCAAATACTGTAATCAAACTTGTAGAATATATATGTAAGTATACAGTAGGAATATATATGTGTAAGTGTACAATAGGCATATATATGTAAGTATACAGTAGGAATATATATATGTAAGTATACAGTACGAATATATATGTAAGTATACAGTAGGAATATATGTACATATGCAGTAGGAATATATGTGGAAGTATACAGTAGGAATATATATATGTAAGTATACAGTAGGTAGGAACTAATTTAAGTGCTTGAGGAAGTGTGGTATATCATAAAGGCCGCCATAGTCAGTGTCGGAGAATTGGGACTAGGACTGAATCCTAGCTTTGTTACTTACTAGCTGTGTAATTTGGGGGCATTTTATTTCTCTTTGAGCCTATTTTCCTCTTTTGTAAAGTGAGGGATTGGGGTAGTCTAAATTGTCTTCTAGCTGTAGGTCCTATTATAATGTATATGAATTTTAGTTCTTAAACTTGGTGATGTGTTTTAATTACTCAGAACCCTTTTTTCTTTTCTCTTGTTTTAGAAACAATCTAGGACTTATTTGTATTCTGGGATGTTATATCACAGATTCTTGTATAAATTCAGTTACAGCCTTTTTACCAAGAGTACTCTGCCGTGATAAGTCATCTGAACAGATTCAAAATTATTTAAAGTGTTTTCTAAATCATTGAAGATTAAATTATGTTCAGAAGAATTTTGGCGTTAAATATTGCACTATATTCTCATTTTTTGAAGAATTTTCAATTTGTATGTTTTACAGTATATTAAATTATGTTTATTCTTACTACTATATATATTTGCATACTGGTATATTTAATTTAATAAAACATCTTATTCCTCAGCCATTGTGGATAAAGGATTTTATCATAGCAAAACTTAAAGATATCTTTTGTTATATGCTTCTTACTTTCACATATAAGGACCATCTTTTAATGTCAAAAATTTTAGCAGATTCCCACAGAATAGCAATTTTATTATCATCTATTGATTGAGAAAATAACCTCAAAAAACTACTTTGATGGAATTTGTTATCAATATAGTGATTGTATAATTTAAAATAAGTATGTATAAGATATATTATTTATAGGATTGTAGGATCCCTTGAAATACTACTCTGGCCTATACAGAAATCAATGATTAGAAATTACTGAAATAAATTTTATTGTGGGAGGTGTGTGGAATGATTCTCAAAAATAAACATTAACACATATAAAAAGTATTAAATTTTTATGATTACTTAAATTTTGGGTATTTTATTAAAATGAAATCTAAGTAAGGTCTAAAGAATAATTATTAGGCTACAAATATAAAATTTTTGATTGTGAGAGGTATATGTATAGTACATTACATAGTACCATATTTAGCAATTTTTTTTTTTATCAATTGTGGTTGATAAGAAAACATTTTATATGTACCAATGTCATATTTTAAAAATAGCAACCATCCATCATCACACATAGTATGGTCATGGCTAAACATGGTAAATATGTCAAGCAAGACACTCTCTACCCTCAAAGAGGCTTACTTCACTGTAACAGAGAAAAAAAAAAGCATAGTCATGGAAGACAGCATGCTAATTTTGCTGAATTAACTGTCTCTGTTTTGCTCACATGGTGGTCCTCCAGGGTGGTCCTCAGGTCAAGAATCAGGGAGGAGCTACTGTTCCTTGTAGCTGTTTGTAATTGGCAACCAAGAAATAACTCAATGACTTGAGCCTTTAATAGTCTGAGCCAATTAAATATCAAGGACAGTATCTGTATCTTTCAAGGAAGAAAACTAGCTCAGTTCCTGTGGAAGAGGAATCTGATACATTTTCTTTTTACTACACCGGTCAGTTCTAAGACGTAGTTGTAGAACACTGATCATTCTTAATTGACAAAGGGAAATTCCTCACTTGAATTTTATACTCCAATAAAATAACACCTCTATATCAACCCCTCCCCCCCTTAAATATTTTCCTACGTAGTAGATATTTTTATAATTTTTTCATTGATTGTAATTTTATTCTTAACTAATTTTACTTCTTATGCAATAATTAACTTATTTAATATTAATCAACTTTTGTTCATTTTAAAACTTCTCTAACATTTATAGTAGTGAAAAGTTAGACATTGAAATTGATTAAACATTGAAATCAGTACAATTTTGCAGAAGTGGAATCATGTATTTTGTCAAATTGGGTAACATTTACTGTTTTATTTGCATAAATGCACACTTCATATATATGGAGGTACAAACTATTTAATTACACTCTGGTGGTAATTATATTTACAAAGCATTTCATTAAAGGAGCTTCAAGTTTTTTATACTTATTAACTTGATATATTTCAACAATATTAGGTGCTTACTATATGCAAGATACTGTAATAGCTATTGGAAATACAAAAACACAAAGACAAAAATCAGATATTCTAGTCACAAATTAGTAGATATAAAGTAATTTCAAGATAGAGAGAGAGTATTAATTTTAAGAATTAATGCATTGGGAAAGCTTTAGATAGAAAGAAATTCTTGGCCTGAGTCAATCTGGAAGTTGGAAGAAACCTTAATAACCATTTAGTCCCATCCATACACAACAGAAATCCCCACCTTAGCCGACCCAGATATCCTTTGTAGCTTTTGACAATGCCCAGCAACCTTTCCTTATGGATTCCCTCTGTGCATGCCAAAAGGTTGTCCATTTTCTCCTTGAAACACTGGTACCCCATTCTACTTTTGGACAGTTAGGAAGTTTTTTCTAACATCAAGTGCAAATTTGTCTTTTTTGTAACTTCCACATATTGCAACCTGGTTCTGCCCTCTGAGCACAAACAGAACAAGCCTAATTCTTCCTCATGACAAATTCAGAATAGTTGAAGACAGTTAGCATGTCTTCCCTTGAGCCTCTTCTTCTCCAGGATAAACATGTCCAGTCCTTTCACTGATTTTCAGATGATACTGACTCAAACTCTTTAACCATAGTGATTATCCTCATTTGGACCCTACTTATCAAACTCCTTCCTAAATTAAGGCCAAGGTGAATACAATATTCCAGATAATATCAGACAATTGTAGAATACAGTGGAACTATCACCCTCAACGATGTTTACTTCACTGTAGCAGAGAAAGCATAGGCATGGAAGACAGCATGCTAATTTTGCTGAATTAACTCTCATTCCTGGAAGCTGTGCTCTTAATGTACAGTATAATGCTATAATGCTAATGGCCCTAGCTTTTGGGTACCACAGCATACTGCTGTCTCATGGTGAGTTTGCAGTCCAATATATTTCTCAGATCTTACTAAAGGATCATCTTCATAGAGACTGAGTATTGTACCCATGGCTATTCTTGACAGTACCAAAAGAAAAGATTATATGTAGGAAGAACTAAGAAAGCAGAGCCACAAAGGCTAAGGAATAAAGGAAATCTAAAAGGAGGATGGAGTTAATATTGTCAAAAGCTACAAAGCATCATGAGTTTGATCTCATTTCTGCTGCTTCATACATGTGTAATTTTGACATGTCTGGTTGGTGCATTGTGTAGTTTGATGCACCTGGAGTCAGGCAGACTTGAGTTCAAATTTGACCTCAGACATTTAGGAGCTTTGTGACCATGGCCAGATTACTTAACCTGCCCCCCTCAAGATTCCTCATCTCTTAAATGGAGATAATAAGTGCTATCCTTACTTCCAGTGACTTTGTGAAGATAAATGAAATATTTGTAAGTTTGCAAACCTTAAAGTACTATATCAATTCTAAGTATTATTATTGTTGTAGTTAATTATCACTCGGTGCCCCAGTTTCTTCATTAGTAAATGAGAAGATTGAATAAGGTTCTTTCCATTTCTGTGATCCTATGAATCAGACCATTACGCTGTCAAGTGTTAGTACATTTCTTTTGCTCTTATAAGGATTTTAAAGCCTAGTTATTTGATGTAAAAAACCTTAAGTTTTCAAGAATACGTTTTGTAGACTACTGACTTTAGTATGAAAGATTCTGATATGTTCTTAAACTCCTAAATTGCAAGAAAAAAATTTCTTTTTATCTCCTATTTTGTCTTAGATTTCCTCTTTATTTAAGAACAAGTTGGGGGAACCCCTGTATATATTTTTTTTATTCCAGACAAAGATTGAAAACAAAATTATCTTCGGGGCAAAAATACATTAAACTAAACAGGGAAATTAGTGGGAGGAGGGAAAAAGGGAAAGGGGGCATTTAGGAATGCTAGAGTTGGGGAAAGAATGGTGAAAAGCAAAACAAGAGAAATAAAGAATAAAAATCAGAGATCAGACTCTGGGTTCAATGAAAAAAAGCAGGGTGTAGTAGATTTAGAAGCAGATTACTTTAGTTGTAAATTAATAGCATTATCAAGATTTTTTTCTTTCTTTTTTTTTTCTTCCCTGAGGCTGGGATTAAGTGACTTACCCAGGGTCACACAGCTAGGAAGTGTTAAGTGTCTGAAACCAGATTTGAACTCGGGTCCTCCTGAATTCAGGGCTGGTGCTCTATCTGCTGCGCCACCTAGCTGCCACCTAGCTGCCCCCAAGATTTTTTTTTTTATGTTCTTCTTTCTTGGTAAAGTGGGGAGGAGGAAAAGAAAAAAAATACAAAGGAAATATAAAATTAATGATCATAACTATCATCGTGAATAGGATGGACTCATTTGAATGAGGAGTGTAGCAGAATAAATTAGAATCTATTTCAGTGTTATTTATAGAAATATTCTTGAAACATAAAAGTTAACATAAAGTTAAAAGACGACACTATGGCAGAATTTTTCATGTTTCAAATATTTTAAAATTAAAAGTAACAATTATGGTATCAAACAATGCAATAGTAAAAATAGGCATGGTTAAAAAAACAAACAAACAGGGAAAACTCATTATGCTTAAAGCCATGATAGCTAATGAAATGACATCATTAATTAATATACATGCCCTAAAAGGCACATTGTCATAAGTATTTAAAAGAAAAATTAATTACAAGGAAAAATAGATAGTAAAACTATATTTTTTAGAAATCTCAATGTGCCCCTTTCAGAGCCAGTCAAATCTAACAATAACTCCCCCCCCCAAAAAAAGGGGAGGAAAAATAGAGAGAACTTAAGGATTTGAATAGGATATTATAAGTTAGATGTGATAGATCTTTGGTAATTCCTGAATGAAAATAGAAGAAAAGAGAAATGGAGAGAGACAGAGAGTGTCTCAACTATGTTTAGCTGAGCCATTTAGTAATACCAAAAAATCAGCCATTTAATAATACCCCCCCCCCCAATTTTTTTTCTTAGTAAAGACACTGGAGTGGTTTGCCATTTTCTTCTACAGTTCATTTTTACAAATGAAATAACTAAGGCTAAGTGACTTGCTCAGGACCACGCAGTTAATAAGTGGCTCAGGTTGAATTTGAGTTCAGGTCTTCTGTATCAGGGCTTCTTAAACCTTTTCTACTCATAATCCATTTTTGCCTGAGAAATTTTAATATGACTCTGAGCACATTGGTATGTAAAATAGATAAAATTAAACATTAATCATAATAAATCATAATTTCTCAACCCTCACATTCAATTACAAGATCCCATATGGGTTCATGATGCACAGCTTAACAAACTTTGCCCTATATAAACAATTCTAAAAAAAAAAAGAAAATAAATCTTTAATGTGTATTTTAAACTACTTACTACCACACAATTAAAAAAAAATGTATAGGGCATTAAATGAAGTAGTAAAACTTAAATGGTGACTGAATCATTTAATCCTCAAAATATGTGGGACAAGGCACAAATTAGGTAATTTTGTCAAGGTAATTAACAACTGATTCAAAATGTTTATCAAAACTTTTTAATGTAGCCAAAGCATTTCTGAAGAAGAAATTTATATTTATAAATATTTTTATCCACAGGAAAGAAAAAGAATAGAATGGTGAAATAATCACACAACTAGAAAAATAAATGAAATAAAATAAAATAAAGTTGAACAGCAAAAATCCTACAAAAAAAACCATTAACTATTTACTGATCCATAAAACACAGAACTGGTATTTGGTAGAATCATAATTTTATTTGGACTTGATCTCTCTTCCCCCTCAACACTTTACTATTCATATCACTTCCTTTCAAATATTCCTGCTGACTTTTAATTTGATCATGACATCTTAAAAATAAAAATCTGTCTTTAAAAAAAATTAAGAAATAATTGGAAGTACTTCTCAAGGTCCTGACTTATATTTATGTTAATGTCCAGTAGCTTTAGAGGCTTATGGTTCCTAAAGTCATATCTTTAGATAGAATGCAAAAGAAAAAGCATAGCTAAAGATGGTTTACCAAGGAATTGTACTTCAAAGAATTGGCAATATTATTTTCCAGCAGATGCTCCAGCTATAAATAACTGGAAGTGTTTTGACGAGATGAAGAAATCAGGAATGACCAATATGAAAGCACATATATCACTGAAATTAAGCCATTGATTCAACAGTGCTCACTTCTGAGCAAATAGGTGTTTAAGAACTATCATATAAATAAATATATTTTATGTAGAATTTGATAGAAAACATTACCTAAAGTATTCTTGGAATTGTTATAGTTTGAAGGAGTTGAACAATTAGTTTTGATTATTAATTTGATTATTAATAATCAATGGAGTATAAATGGAACACAGATCATACTCATATGGATATGTTTTATCATACTTCTGAATATAAACATTAAGTCTGATAATTTTTTAACATATTATTTTACAAGAATAAGATAACTTAGGCTTTTGTGATTATATGAATCACAATGTGACTGATTTTTTTTTTTTTTTACAAAAATCTAACATTAAAAATGATACAACCAAAAAATATGTTAGCACTCTAAGAAAGTAAACTACTCATTTGATTTATTTAAAGGGTGCTCCTGGTACTTAAAACATTAAAAATGCTTTGCAGGTATTCCTACATATCTTTGAAGTTGAACTTGAATTTTAGAAAGAGTGAGGTTTGCTGATCAGAATAGGAATTTAAATTTGGCAACATGTATATTAAAAACTGCAAAAACATGACTTCATAATAATGAGATTTATTTTCTACTAGTCCTACTTTCATCTCTATACTTTTTCCATACCAGCTAATTTTTAATTTTATAATCTAAAAAGGAATTGTTTATAGATGGAGAGCATCCTGACTATGATGAAATATTAGATCATTTATTTATATTTAGGACACTATTAGGAGACAACTAGGTGATTTGGTGGATAAAGCACTGGACCTAAAGTTAGAAATACCTATGTTCATATGTGACCTTAGATATTTATTAACTGTGTATTATTAAAATTATTAACCCCTGAAAAAGCCATTTGATCTCTGTTTGTTTTTATCCACTGGGAAAGGAAATGGCAAACTACTCCAGCATCTTTATCAAGAAAACCCAAGGACAGTATCGTTCACAGGATCATGAAAAGTCAGACATGAATAAATTAAACAATTAAAGCTGTGGGATGTCTTTGTAGTTGAACCCTAAGTACTACTTAGGGTAGTACTTACTATCCTAACTAAAATTACTAAGTAGTTTTGAAGTGTCTTTGCACAAAATATTAATCTTATCTGTTTTTTATATGTTGAAGAAAGTCCCAAAGATTTAAAAAAATCTTTTTGATAATAATCCTGGTGGAAGTGACAGCAATTTTAAAAAATGTGATATTTGAAAAGTTTTAAAAATACATTTTTAAATTGAATTAAATTCTTCTAATGAAATATCTATGTAAAGATAACTTTTTGCCTCCTAAGTTTCTGAAATAGAACATTGAGGCAAAAGAAGACAAGTAGCACATTCTGACTTTAAGACACAGTGTTCTCATTTAATCTGTTCATTTTTTGTATGTAAACACGGAGAATTAAAATTCTATACAATTAAATAGCTTTATTGTATTAAAACATTTTTCAATCTGTCTGTCT
Organism: Sminthopsis crassicaudata; assembly: GCF_048593235.1. Classification (NCBI taxonomy): domain Eukaryota; kingdom Metazoa; phylum Chordata; class Mammalia; order Dasyuromorphia; family Dasyuridae; genus Sminthopsis; species Sminthopsis crassicaudata. The sequence continues at coordinate 515,166,677 of NC_133617.1, forward strand.
GACTATCATTTGATATATGGGAAAGTGCCATAATAGAAATAAGAATTCTAAGAATTTAGAAGAAAGTGTCATCTAAACATGGGAGAAATAGAGAGAAATAGGCACAGAGATGGAAATGAAAAGTTGAACATGGGGAATAACAAGAGTTTAGGTATTCTACAGCCTATGTGAAAGTTGAATCATGTATATATAAAATGCCTAGAAAGGTAGATGCAGAATAGAAGAGTATGTATTTGATTCTGAGGTGAGATGAGGATATGAGCTTATTGAATAGGGAGTGATATGGTCAGATCTGTACTTTAGTCCTGTTACTTTGGTATCTATGGTTAGATTGTAGGAAAAAGGCATTTAAGGGAAGTCACTTAGGAGATTATTGTAGTAGTCCACAAAAGAGTTTAGGAGAGCCAGAAAGAGATTGGTGATCTTATGAAGGGAGATAAGGGAACAAACTGTAGGAGAGATGAAGGTGTGACAAGACTTGATTATTGATTGGCTGTGCCGGGGGAGGGAGGATGAAGCATTGAGTCACTTAAGCTTATAAACCTGATTATCTGGAATAAATGGTAGTGCCTCAAAAGATAGTTGGTAAGAAGGGTGGATTTCTGGAGAAAGAGAATGAATTATTTTAGATCTTTTGAGGTGAGATGTCTATAGGACATTGAGTTTAAAATGTCTAAATATTTGGTGTTTGAGACTAGTGCTCAGAACAAAGACTTGTATATTTTGCATGTGCATGTATTTTATGTGTATGTGTATATATAAATATGCATATGAAAACTCAGAGAATAGAGAATTCCCAGAAAGAGAGGGTAGGTAAGAATGTCAAATTCTACATATAGGCCTAGAAAAAGGAGGATTCAGAAAAAAACCCTTTTAATAGACAAATAGGAAATCATTGATAACTTTCATGGGAACATTTTTAGTTGACTAATTAGACTAAAAGATTTCTTGGGATTGAGAAGTAAATGAGAAATCGAGTCAGTGAATAGAAATTATTTTTTTTGTGTGTCTATGGAAATGTGATATATAATAATAGCCTTTAATTTACCCCATAGAAATTGCAGTACTAAAGGTTTATTGGAGTCCATTAATAGACACAGAAACAAAAAGTACTAAAATAACTCATTAGACTGACCTAAAGTCAGCCACACTCTGGAGGCTAACAAACATTCCTTCCCTCACTCCTTTTTAAAGTTTTATTTTTTAGTTAACAAAAATCTATTTTTTTCTCCTTCATATCCCTCACCCCTTTGGGGAAATGAAAAAAAAATTCCTTGTAATAAATATGCATAGTCAAGCAAAACAAATTATCTTTATTGGCCACATTCTACACACACACACATACATACATACATACATACATACATACATATCATTCTGTACCCTGAATCTATTACCACACTCATCAAGGAGGTAGTTGCTTGCTTCATTAGTGGATCTTTAGAATCATGAATGGTCTTTGTACCTTTTTGATACAAAGTTCTTTTAAATTTCTTTGAAATCTATTTTGCCATTTCTTATAGCACAATAATTTCTTGTTACATTTACATAGGCATAATTTGTTAGCCATTTTCATTTGAGTGAAACCCCTTTAATTTTTCAGTTTTTTTACAGCATAAAATGAACTGTTATATTTTTGTACATTTAGAACTTTTGTATCTTTCTTTGATCTATTTTAGGCATGGATCTAGCAGTGGTATAATTGAGTCACTTTGTGATTAGTAACATTGATTAGTACATTGATTAGTAACTTGAACTAGAGATGCTTTCTAAAACACCTAAAATAATTTGGTCATCCAACTTCTGCTTGAATAAATGACGATAGGAACCCTACTAACTCTGGATCAAGGCCAATCTATTTCTGGGCAATTCTAAAATGTAATAATTTTAGGTAGAATAATTCTAGTCCTTGTCCTCCTGAGAGGTCTTCAGATATACTAAGATAACTATCACATATCCCTTAAAATCCCCTCTTTTTCAGATTAAATACCACAAATTTCTTTGTACAAGGAGCTGGTAAAAAATGTTGAATAGAAAAGTCCCAAAGACTGCTTTCTCCAAGTTGAAATACTTCAGTGAAACTTTGATTTCATTCATTAGTAGTTACTCCCACTAATGGTCAGATTGCAAATCATTTATATTTTTTTATTCTGTGTGACTTTGATTTGTGACCTCCCACAAATCTTCCTTAGGTGGACCACTCTTTAAAGACCATCCTCTATATTTTTTACTATTATGTAGATACCAGAGAATCCCACAAGTGGGTCAATGGAAAGGGCACTTGGGCTTGAAGTCAGCAAGATGTAAGTTCAAATCTGGCCTCAGTAATTTATTAGGCGTGTGAACCTAGGCAAGTCACTTAACCCAGTTTGCTTCAGTTTCCTCATCTGTAAAATGAACTAGAGAAGGAAATAGCAAACTCTGATAGTACTCTGCCAAGAAACATCCAAATGGGATCACAAAGAATTAGACATGATTGAACAACAACTAGAGAAATACTAATGCTATTTAATGTCTGCCATTCTTACTTCAAGAATATCTCCTTTTCCTGTCATACATCTATCACACACACACACACACACACACACACACACACACACACATATATCTCACAGATGTTATCTTTGATGACTTGTTGTACAAGTAACTCTTGTTAATGTACTGTGTCCTTATTATGTTTGCCATATGCTTCATCATTTCTCTTTAGTTCAAACATTTCTCACAAATCACAGTCTTTAAGGATTATGGTATTCCATGATTTGCAATCATATCATCATTAGAAGAATATTTATATTAAAGATGTATTTTTTTTCTTCCAAAAAGCAGTTAACAATATTGAAAGCACAACACAGTTTCTTTGAATACAAATATTTTTCTTTTCTTTGTCTTGCACCATATTAGGTCAAGTTCTTTTCACACTTGTACTTTGTATCTATAATCTCACAGTATTGTTGAGGGGGAATCTATTAGATAAATATTTTTAAGTGTTTAGCCTTGTTCTTTTTTCCCTTTCCTATTATCTATCTGAAATATTTGCACTGATGGACCAACTCAATGGATTTTTCTATTCAATTGTATATATGATAGTCTGAAAAATATTTTTTCTGTTTGTATTTTCTTTTATTCTTAATCTATAGTTTTGAGTGATTATGAATCACTTCTAGGAGATTTTATCATATCACAATTCAGTAAGCAGTGTCACCTATAAACAGATGATGCAGCTTGATGGACTATGCTATTTTAGGAATAGAAACATTTTATTGTCTGTCTTGTTTAAGACTGTATTTTTATTTACTCAATTAAAAGCTTTAAAAAATAACAAACTTTGGATCAAATTTTTTTTTTTTTTACTGTGAAGATGTTAGACTTATAAAAACCTCCCAATTTTTTTCTCATATTTTCATCATGAGAATGAAGAGTTCCAAAAGAGCAATGTCCCCTACTATTGTCCAGGGGAACAGTGCCTTTAGTAACATTGAGTTTTTTGGGGGAATGGTAATACCATGATTATTTTTTCTAGTTTTTTTATGTTCCAGTTTCTCATATATCTTGACAACTGATTCTTTAACACTCAAAACTGTATCACACACACATCATGAACCTTTTCTTCATGTGTTTATTCTGATTTAGTTCTTCCTGGTTTTTTTTCTTTTTTTCTTTAAAGCATGAATAGAAAACCTTTTTTTCTGCCCAGCGCCATTTGGATATTTATAATCATTCACAAGTCATACAAAATTATCAGCGTAATGGAACTCAAGCAATGGAAGGATGTTGTAGTTGCTTTCAGCCCATCATTGCTGGAGATTGCCTTAGCAAATGATTTTCAGGGTCTTATATATCCCATGGGCCAGAGGTTCCCCAGCCTTACTTTAGAGCCATTTTTAATTCTTCATTTAGTACTTTGGGAACTGAAATGGTCAAATCTGAATAAGTTATGTTGTCATTGATGAAGAAGAAAGGTTTTTTTTGCACACAAGTTGAAAAAAATCTATTCATTTTTTGCCTATTTGCTGCCTTCTATTTTGTTTTATGTGTAAATTACTTTGGATTGATCTGGCCTAATTGGATCTTATGACATAATTTCTGCAAGCTTGCTTTTTATGAAGTGTTGCTGATTGCTATTTTACCACTCTTCTTGTGAGGTTTTCCAAATATCATAGCCCAAATTGGTGTTGCCCTTGGCTGCAATGTCTTTTTGCTTGGCAAAGCAATCAAGTGTTTGCTCTCTGAGGCAATTTCTGGGCTCTTCAAGCTTTCTTACAGTGATTATTATACATTGATTAAGTTTTGGTAGATAATACATTAAAAAAATAATATCTCATTTTTTCCAATTACAAATAAAGATGATTTTAACATTGATCTTTAAAAGACATTAAATTCCAAATTTTCTTCCTCCCCTGTGTTTTCCCTAAAAAGATAAAAATTTTAAGTAGGTTGCATGTTTGTAATAATATAAAACATATTTCCATATTAGTCATGTTGTAAAAGAAAAAATAGACTAAAAGGAAAAAAAGCTCCGCCACCCCTCCACAAAAGATAAAGAAAGTGAAAATAGTATGTTTTCTATCTGCTTTCAGACTATCAGTTCTTTCTCTGGATATAGATAGCATTTTTTATTATGAGTCCTTTAGGATTATCTTAGATCATTGTATTGTGAATAAAACTAAATTATTCATAGTTGATTATTGCATAATGTTGTTGCCATGTACAATATTCTCTTGATTCTGCTCTCTTCACTTTGCATCACTTTCATTTTTTTCAGGTTTTTCTGAAATCCTCTTGCTTGTCATTTCTTATAGCATTGTAATTTTCCTTTATATTCATGTATCACAGCTTGTTCAGCCATCCTCCAGTTGATTCGGCACCCCTCAGTTCCAATTCTTTGCCATCACAAAAAGAGCTGCTGCAAATATTTTTGTCCATATAGCTCTTTTCCTCTTTCTTATGATCTCTTTGGGATACAGACCTACTAGTAGATCAGAGGATCAGTTTGATTGCCCTTTGGGCTTAATTCCAAATTGCTCTCCAAAATGGTTAGATCAGTTCCCAGCTCCACCAGCCATGCATTAGTGTCCCAATTTTACCATATCCTCTTCAACATTTATCATTTTCTTTTTCTATTATATTAACTATTCTGATAGGGATAAGGTGGCATCTCAGAATTGTTTTAATTTGTATTTCTCAATAGTGAGTTAGAGTATTTCTTTCCATATGTTTTGATATGAAAGCTTTAATTTTTTTTTAATCTGAAAACTGCCTTTTCATATCTTTGACGATTTATCAGTTGAGGAATGACTTTATTTTTATAAATTTGACTCAGTTCTCTATATATAATTTGAGATATGAGGCCACTATCAAAAATTTATTTTCCTTTCTCTTCCACACTTTTCAGTGTCAAATAGTTTGATTGGATAAACCATTTTGAAACTTTTGTGGTCCCACATTGTAAGAACTGATCATTATCCTTTCTTCTAGACAGTTAATTTTGATTTTTGTTCTAATGAATTGGTGGCCATGATGCCTATATTTGTTGTCTGATATCCTCTAAGTTGACTTCAAACCAACACTGATTACCTTTTGAGTCTATATTCAGCTAATATCAAATTCACCTATATGTATGATCATTTAGTACATATCTTTAGCTTTAGACTTACTAGATGCCTTGCTGAAATTCTCGTGCACTATGTTTCTGAATTTCTCTAGCCTATCAATCTCAAAACTTTGTCCAAATGAAAGGAGCTGAAAGCATGAATTGTTTTTTACCTTTAAAATGAATTTATCTAAGGATAATTTTCCATTTTAAATACTTAAGGTATAGTAATTCTACATCTTTGGAAATTCGTGATAAAATAAATCATGAAATACGATTTTCTTTAGTTCCTTCTGTCTGCTTTAAAAAAAATTAACTGTTTTATTAAACTTTTAAGGTAAATCATAATTTAATAAAGTTATTACCTTAAAGGAGGATGGAAGAACTATCAAACCTATTGAGGAACACTAAGCCAAAGTAGTATATTAAAGGCTTTATGAAAATGAAAAGTAAAAAATGTTACTAATTAAATTTGTGATGTTAACCTGAGAATATGTTTAACTTTTAAAAAGAGGACAGGGATTGAAAATAAATTTTTGTCTATCCTAATAAATCATCCCTTAAGGAACTATCTAATATGCTAGAATCTTCCTAGTTCTTTTAATATTATGAAAGTAATAGAATTTGAGTTGTTAGTACACGAATATTGCCCTTTCTGCATGTACATTCCACCTTTTCTAATAGTACATTTCCTTGGTGTCTTTTAATTCACTGTCAAGTTATTATTGATAGTATACTATAGTCTATGTAAACTTATATTGTACAGTAGAAAGAACAGTAAACCTGGACTCAATTGACTTGGATTCAAATCATATTTACTACTTATGACCTTTGGCAATAAATCTCTAAGTTTTCTCCCAGCCATAGGTATATGATCCTATAATCTTGTGATCTTGTTGCCTTTTAGGTTATTTGCAATTTTGATTCTTTGGAAATAATAGTAAACTTTTATATAGTACTTTAAGATTTGCAAATCACCTTAAATGTATTGTCTCTTTTTCTCCTCCAAACCCTGAAAGATAATCACTATTATCATAAACATTTTGTGGAAGAAAAAAATTAAAGCAAACAGCAATCAAGCTATTTTCCTAGGGTCATACAATCAATAAGCATTTGAAGCCATATTTGAACTATTCTTCCTTGAAATCCAATGCACTATTCACTCTGCTTCATGGCTATTTATACATGGAAATTTTGCTTTTATATGATTAATAATTATAAAGTATCAGCATAAGGATATTGATGTTAAAAATGAATTTTTGTGCAGGGACTGCTTTGTATCATTTAAAGTATGCATAGTTTGTCAAATGTAGTCCATCCTTCTCTTCTATTTAATCCTGAACAGTTTATTGTCCTTCTATACTGCCTTTTCATAATATGTACTAAGTAACTAAGTGTACTAATTGCCTTTCATAATAAGGATAATTATATTTCTTCATCCTCTTGATTTTTCTTGTGTAGATTCCTAGGTCATTCTCTTCAGTAGCTGTGGATTTCATTTATGAGACTTAGCATTCTAGGGTACTATGCTCTTTACAAAAAGAAATTCTTGAAGCTTTCATTATCTGTAGAGAATCTTTCTTCTATTTGTTTTCTTTACAGGACTTCTTTTATGACAGTAAACACAAGGCACAGTGGTAAACAACAATTTAGCAGAGGTCTTTATGTTTTACTCAACATGTATGGTTGCAGATATCAAGAAATTTTTTATGATTGTAATATGGCATGATTCAAATTTTGTTAGAGGAAAACCTTAAAAGTTCAGTTTTTGTCTACTGAATAAAATAAAATAAAATACTTTTAAAAATAATTAACACAACTAGGTTAGCATTCTTTGCCCTTTTTTCCTTTAAATTGTTTAGTTGTAAACATAGTCTATTCTGGAAAATATTGTGTGAAAGGCTTTTTATTATTCTTTCTAATATTTTTCATCTTATTTGAGAATAGACTATTTTAAGAACATATCAGAGAAATGAGAAAGTAAACATATGTGTCAGTGGTTGCTGATGTCTATTTGATAGCTTTTTTGTATAATAAAAAGTTTGTAATTTTCCCTATTCATTTGCTGTCTTCTTCCTTTTGAGATATTAAAAATGTTTCATGAATACTTTCAAATTTTTTTTGTTTCTAGCATAATTCTCTTCATACTTGTAGTGGGATCAAGCCATATTTTTTTGTTTCATCTTCTCAAGTACCATTTACTCTTCCTTATATAGCAATTAGATATTGAGTTCAAATATGATAGCACTATGGTCTTTTAAAAAAAGTTTTATTGGTGTGCTTTATTGTATATTACACTAATTTACATATTATCCTTACTTCATGAAGGGTCTGTTTTTTTTTTAATCAAAGAAAAATATGGGGACAGCAGTGGTGCAGTGGATAGAGCACCAGCCCTGAATTCAGAAGGATCTGAGTTCAAATCTGGTCTCAGACACTTAACACTTCCTAGCTATGTGACCCTGGGCAAGTCACTTAACCCCAGCCTCAGAAAAAAAAAGAAAAACAAAGAAAAACAAATAAGCAAAACTAATAATGTATTGACCTCATCTAAAAATGTGTGTAACATTCTACATCTGTAGCAGCCCCCAGCTTTTCTTTTTAAATTTTACATTAAATTTAAATTAATAGGGGCAGTTAGCTGCCACAATGGTTAGAGCACTAGCTCTGAAGTCAGGAGAACCTGAGTTCAAATCTAGTATTAGACACTTAACACTTCCTAGCTGTATGACCCTAGGAAGTCACTTAATCCCAATTGCTTCAGCAAAAAAAAAAAAAAAAAAAGATTAATAGAAATCTGTTTTTATTCTTTTCAAGTTCTAACACTTTGAAAAAAAATTCTTTTAACAAATATTAATCAAGCAAAACAAATTATCTAATTGGTTGTAAACACACACACACACACACACACACACACACACACACACACATCCCTCCTTCTGTATCACCAAACTATTAGATCTCTGTCAGGATATGGATAATATGACTCATCATCAATACTTTTGGAATCATGGATAGTGATTGTATTAATCAAAGTTTTAGCTTTTCAAAATTTTTTTGGTCTTTATAGAATTGTTATTTTATGCATTTTCTCCTGATTCTGCTCTGAATCCTCCCTCTTCCTTATGTTTTATACTACATTAATAGTCCCTACACATTCATATATCATAACTTATTCAGTTATTCCTCAATTGATGGATAGTTCTTTAGTTTCCATATTTTTTTTTTTTGCCACTACAAAAAGAACTGCAATAAATATCTTTTTTTGCATATATTGGACATTTTTTTATTTGATCTTCTTTGGTTATAGATCTATAAGTGGTATAGTTGGGTCCAAGGGCATACTAAGCATGCTATCATTATAAATCTTTTCTATTTTTCATCTATTATTTCCTATTTTTATTCTTAGTCCAGTTTTATTTAACATTTTTCTTGGGATTATCTGACTTTGTAGGGTCTCTTGCCAAGCTTTCTGCAAGATCATTTACCCCTCTTATTATTTTTTCCAATGGATCTGACAATTTTTTTTGCCATCTTTTTCTGTTATGTTTTGTTACTGTCTATTTGCTTAGCTGCTATGTTTTTCTACTTGGCAAGGAGATCAGATGTTTTCCAGGCTCTTTTAACATCCTCATTGCGGTAACTGTTTTGCAATAGTCAACTTCTTCAATAAATGTGAAAAATCAAAATTGAATCTTTTACTTTTATTCATTTTCCATTCTCAGAGGCAGTAATTTGTTTAAATAGGTTTGATTGCAGCTTTTGTAAAATTATACAGTATCTTTTCATCTTAATATTTTTTCTTAATTTGATATTGATCTTGACCTTTACTTTTTTTTTTTTTTTTTTTTTTTGCTGAGGCAGTTGGGACAAAGTGACTTGTCCAGGGTCCACTGCTAGGAAGTGTTAAGTGTCTGAGATCAGTTTTGAACTCAGGTCCTCCTGATTTTTGGGCTGGTGCTTTATCCATTGCAGCACCTAGCTGCCTCTGACCTTTGCTTTTTAAAATTTTCTTAATAGTATTTTATTTTTTCCAATTATTTGTCAAAATAATTTTTAGCATTCATTTTTATAAGATTTTCGAGTTCCAGATTTTTCTCCCTCCTTCTCTTCCTTGACCCCTCCCTAAAACAGTAAGTAATCTGATATAGGTTATATGTGTAAAATAATTTTAAACATTTTCATATTAGTCATATTGTGAAAGAAAAATCAGAACTAAGGGGAAAAAACATAAGAAAGAAAAAACAACAAAAAATGTGAAAATAGGATTCTTTAATCTTCATTCAGACTCCATAGTTATTTCTCCGGATGTGGATGATATTTTCTATCACAAGTCTATTAGAATTGTCTTGGATCACTGTGTTCACTGAGAAGAGCTAAGTCTATCATTGTTGATTATCATACAATGCTCTGTGTACAATATTCTCCTGGTCCTGCTCACTTCATTCAGTATCAGTTCCTGTAATTGATTTTCAGTTTAGCTATGTCTGCATATGTATAAATAGTTAATTCTTAAATGATTGCCTTCTATATTAATGTATGGTCAGTTAAATTCTTCTGATTATTTGGAATTTATACTTTGTCTAGTGCCTTTTTACTATCTTTTTGCCTACTCATCTTTGACCTTTTTTTCATTCTTATTAATACACTATATTTCCTAGCATATTTTTCACCATCATCCTCCATGTCTACCTTCACAGTGAATTCAAATGTCAAAGAATGTATTACTTTGTTTTGGCAGACCTTATCAGTTTTTTTTAAAAATAGAATTTCTCTATTTTTTTGGTTCATTCTAACATCGAGAAGGTATTAAACATTATGAAATATCCTTAAGTCACATGTCAATTTTTCAAATTGGTGTTAATTAGTTCTTTTAAACAAATTATCTTTAATATTTTTCATTTGGATAATGGTGCAACATTTTCTGTCTCATAAAATAAATTTACAAAGATATGTTCTGTTTTTAATTTGCCTAAATTTACTTCCATTCCTTCCTTCCCTAACAATTACTGTTTTTTAAAGGTAATTAAAGGAAAAATACAATCTTTAAAACTAACCATTTCATCAAAAAAAAATCTGAAAACATGCAGTTTTGTTTACCTGTATACTTCTTGCCTCAGCAAAGGAGTGTCATAAGTTGTCTTTTCAAATCTCTTCTTTGAGCCTATTATTGTTCTTTTTAGATTTGCAATGTTAATTTTTTTTAGTTGTTTTGTAGATATTCTTTATTTCCATTTGCATTTTAGTCACTGGATATATGTTTTTTTTGTTCCACTTTGTTTTTCATAAATTAATATATATCTTTCCATATTTTCTGTATTCATCATATTCATCATTTCTTAAAATTTGGTAATATTCCATTGTAAGAATTTACTACAGTTTGTTTAGCCATTCCCCAAATGATGGTCATCTACTTTCTAATTCTTTGTTGCAACAAAAATTTATGCTATATTTCATCACTAACCTTTTTTTTTTTTTTTTTTTTTTTTTGGCATATATGTCTAGAAGTAGAATCTCTGAGTTAAAGGGTATGGACATTTTAGTCACTTTTTTTTTGTTTTTTGTTTTGCATAAGTCCAATTTGTTTACCATAATGATTATACAAGTCACAGTTCTACCAAAGTGTGCAAATCTTTTACAACCTCTCTTAGATTTACCAATTTTTTCTTTTGTCATAATTTTCGCTAGTTCATTAGGTGTGAGGCAAAACTCATTTCAATTTTCATTTCTAGTGACTTTTAGTGCATTATTGGCGATTTGGAGAAGTCTTTCATATGTTATTAATTATTTTGAGAACTGTTTGCTCATCTCTGTTGACCATTTATCTATTGGACAATAGCTTTTTGTGTGTGTGTGATCCTGGACAAGTCACTTACTTTCTTTTACCTTCACTTTGATCTGTAAAATGGGTATAATGTCAACTCAGATTTTTTTTTTTTTTTGAGAAATATGCTTATAAAGAATGTTATAATATAAATGTGAAACTTTGTTGTTATAAGAAATCTTTAATTATTGATTTCATCAGGGAAAAAAGTAACCAAAAAGACCAATTAGGGATAAAAAGAATGGGCAGTCATTTAGAGTATAGCAGAGGAAAGTTACCTCTGGGACTCTTAAAAAATTACTTTTGTGTAAGTGGACACATCCTTACTGTTAAAACATTCTTTTCCCCATGAAACTTTAAGAAAAATACAATAAATCAAATTACTATGGAAACAGGAATGTCCCCAAACTTTTACTATATGCTAACAGACAAGAGGTACAATTTCAGGTTTTGTTGAAGGCACATAAGTATGTAGCCTCGTTCTGGTCACTAAAATTTATCTTGTAGGAAATAGTTAATGTTAAAATAAAACCTAACACTGTGGCATCATTTTTCAGTATATTGGCTATTTCTTTTTTTTTTTTTTATTGATTATGTATATAACTTCTTGAACCATAAATAAGTATAGAAGTTAAATCTGGTATTTCTTTTAAGAAATAGCAATATCTGTTAGGAATCTTCGTTCAAATAATTTCTTTAAATTGAAGTGCAGTTTGATTTTTGCAATCCAACACCTGGTGATTACTGTGATAATAAATACAAAAGAGAAATGATATTAAATAAAATGTAATTGATCTATATAGCCATACAAACTATAATCAGTTAAAGTGAATTTCATCATAGGGTAATGAATATTGTATAAATAATTTGCTGATACAAATCGTTTTCAGATTTAAATTTCTTTTATCATCTTTAGATATAAATTAGATTGTAGCTAAATAGGGATTTCTTTTAAACCTAAAAATGTCCTTTGAATATTACTCTTGACTTAATCAATTGCTTTTTATCACAAACATGTTTTATAATTTCTGTAGTAGCATAAACTATGCTTCCTTGCATTATTACTCACAATTGAATATTATACAATATAGTACACTGTAGCATTCTATAGATAAAGAGATACATAATAATAGCTTGCATCATGTTATCAGAATTGTTTTAAACAATTAAATTATTCTTAAACTTAGATGAGAGTAAAGTTCTAGCTTTCACCTTCACCTGCTTTTTTTGTATTCTTTTAATGTTCCATTTTTATAATATAATTGTTCCCATTTATCTTTTCCTACCCCAGTTTTGTTTTTACCATCATCCCATCATACACAACTCAGCCCCAACCTTTCTTTCAAACTACCTTACTAATGACAATTTTTTTCATATATATATATATATAATTAATAAACAGTTTTACCTTAATGAGTGAATTATAATTAGGTTTTAATGTTTTCCTCATATTTCTTCTGGAACTTTTATACCAAGTTCTGGTCATTTTGTTGCAAATTACAACTGAGGTACAATTTAAATTTGTCATAGTCCATGGTTTTTGTAGGTTAACTTGAACTTGCTATTTAAGTTCATATTAATTGTAGGTAGTTGTCAAAATGGCTTGTTTTCATTAGAGTCTTGGAAAAAGAAATAGGAATCTCCTATCATTGTTATCTTACATTATTTTCTAGATTATATATGATATTGCCTAGCATGTTTGATTGCATAATAAAAATGATGAGGGTTGGGGTCCCTTTAAGATTCTTAATTGCCCAACCCATGACTGACTTTGATTCACAAATCCTGGTCAAATCCGGGCCCAGCCCCCCACTCTCAGCTCACCTTCCCCCAGCCCTCACCTGATCTGGGCTAACTGAAAAGCCTGCCAGAAGTGGGTACCGCCCATCATCTTCTAGGTAGAAAAGAAATGAGCTGGAATGCCCTCATTGCAGGAGCCCTCCCAGCCAACACATGGTATCCTTCCAGCCATGTAAGGGTCCCTGCCCGCCCAGTAGCCACCTTTGGCCCTGGCGTCTTTCTAACTGAGCTTTACTTCCAAATTCCTACAATAAACCTTTTATTTATCAATCTAGGTTTTTGGGCCTGTAAATTCATTTTACAGGGGACACTGTGCCTCATGGGATCATCTATGCGTCGAGAAATGGGGTTCCCCCTTTCCTTTCCCTCATTAAAAATACCTTATTATAGTTTGTGTGTGTGTGTGTGTGTGTGTGTGTGTGTGTGTGTATTTGAGGGTTTTAGAATCATAGTTTAAATGAGAATTTCTTGGTATTTATAAATACTAAAATATGTAATTTGATGCTGTTCTAACTCTAAATACATTGTATGCAAATCTCACCTTATCCTCAAAAGCCAAGAAATTAAAATGTTTAAAGCAAAATAGAAATATTGAATGAATATAAAATTCTATAAAAATAATCATGATTCTCTAAAAGGCCTCTAATAGATTCAACTAGTACATAAGGAATAAATTATTGCTCTTTGGAGCTTATGAATTCTTTTAGTTTATTAATTAAGATGAAGTAGTTCTCTAATTTGTTTTTGGTTATGTTGTCTCTTCTTTTGTGATAGAGATGAAGAGTTTGTTGCTGGAGAAAGCTACTTGTGTCTTTTATGCTTTATTTTTCATGAAAAAAATTTTATTGGTTAAGCAACTTTAGGAAATCTTGATAGAATCAATATCTTTATTTTATATTTCATTTTCCATAATTCAAAGATTTCTTTAGTTGAAGTCATAATTGCATATAGTGCTGTGTCATCTTTATCTTTCCCCTAATTTGGTGTTATTTCCTTCAGTCAGTCTGTGATTTGACTACACTTATTGATTTTAACAGAAGCAATTGAACCAGCAAACAAAATATAACCTTGAAGGCTTTTTAAATACGGTATGTCTCCTATATCTTTAGAAAGAAGACAGATGTGGTTATTTGCTAAGTATTAGTATTAGGATGAATGTCAGACAGAGAGTTTTATTTTATCTAACATGTTTGATTGTGTCATGTATGATTTTCTACATAAAATAACATTTTTTAAAGCTTTCTGAATGCTATTTGCAATTGATCTGATACTGGATTTAATTTCATTGAAGCTCCATCCATTATAAAGTTTTCTCAGAGAAAAACACAGGAATAAAAATAGTGTAAATTAACCAAGGAAAAACAAAATTGACAAAAGTTGCATATTGCTTGGGCATACTTCAATTGAAGAGTCCATTGTATGTATGTCTTAGATTTGTATCATGGTTGAACAGTGGAATAAGTATGGAATTAATTCGGGAAAGGAGTTGGCTAGGCTACATTTAGACCTTACATGATATGTTCAGTGATTCCATGATGTCTATTTCCACAGAAGTCCTTCTTCTTAATACCCATGTATTCTTTTCAGTAAAATTACATTATTGTGAATATTCCTTTCTCAGAAAAGTTGTAATTCCAAATAATCCATAAGGCAATGGAAAGCATAGAAAGAATAAATCATATTCCCAACAATAACTTGCATGTAAAATGTAGGACAGGAGACATCATTAAATACATTGATGAGTTGAAAAGAAGGTAGATTGGTCAAGAATAAGAGATGTGATGACAAATTAAGACTTTTGGGATACTCCTACAAATGTATTAATGAATGAAAGTAGAGAAAATCATATAACCATTCTGATTGAATCCATTACAACTTTTCATTGCACGGTCTAAACTGGGCTCTCAATGCTCCTAGGCAATTCTTCTGAACCTGTCTTATAAATTCACTATCCCACTCTCTACAGCAGCTCTTCTATAACATTGTTTTCCCAATTTTTAAACATATAATAGTATTTTTAAATAAGCATTCAATTTTATAACATTTTGAGTTCCAATTTTTCTCCCTTCTTCCCTTTCTTTCTTACTAAAATGGTAGGCAATTTTTTATGTTATACATGTTCTATCATGTAAAACATAATCCTATATCAGTCACAGTTGTGAAAGATCAAAAGGAAAAAAAACCTTGAAAAAATTAAATTTAAAAAAAAAATGCTTTGATCTGCATTCAGAGTCCACCAGTTTTTTCTCTGGATGTAGATGGCATTTTCCTTCATTAGTTCTTTGAACTTGTTTTGATTCATTGTATTGCTGATAACATGAGTTATTTATAGTTGATCATAGCAGTGTTGCTGGTTTTGTGTACAATGTTTTTCTGATTCTGCTCATTTCACTCTATATCAGTTTGTACGTCTTTCCAGGTTTTTCTGTAATCTGCCTATTCATCATTTCTTATTGCATGATAATCTTTTTTTTTTTAAATAAAGCTTTTTATTTTCAAAACACATGCATAGTTTTCAACATTCACCCTTGCATTCCAAATTTTTTTTCTCCCTCCCTTCCCCTCTCCCCTCCCCTAGACAGCAAGTAATCCAATCCATGTTAAACATGTGCAGTTCTTCAATACATATTCCCACAATTATCATGCTACACAAGGAAAATCAGATCAAAAGGGAAAAAATGAGAAAGAAAACAAAATGCAAGAAAACAACAAAAAAGTGAAAATGCTATATTGTGATTCACATTTAGTCCCTACAGTCCTCTCTGTGGACGCATATGGCTCTCTCCAACACTAGACTATTGGAACTGTCCTGAATCACCTTGCTGTTGAAAACAGTCACGTCCATCATAACTGATCATCGCATAATTTTCTTGTTGCTGTGTGTGTGCAATGTTCTCTTGGTTCTACTCACTTCACTTAGTATTAGTTCGTGTAAGTCTCTCCAGGCCTTTCTGAAACCATCCTGCTGATTGTTTCTTATAGAACAATAATATTCCATAACATTCATATATTGTAACTTATTCAGCCATTCTCCAACTTAAGGGCAGACACTTGATTTCCAGTTCTTTGCTACTACAAAAAGAGATGCTACAAACATTTTTGCACTTAAGGGTCCTTTCCCCTTTTTTATTGAAGAGATAATCCCAAAACTCTGGAAAAAAAATCCTTAAAAAAGAAAACCCCCTTGGACTCTGCCTCAGGGAGGGGACTCTACCCTAAGCACATCTTTGTTATCTGGCTTAGTCCTGAAACCCATTGAATTCAATTCAGATTCTAACTCTGGCTGAAACCCAGCCTGGAGCCAACCTGGGACTCCACCCACAAGCTCCCTTCAGCTTGTAGCCAAAGCCCACCTATTATGAAAGAGCCAAACTGGAGCCCTCTCTTTGCAGAGGTCCCAAATATGGCAGCCTTATGCCTGTCATGTCAAAGGATTTCTGTCCACTGGAACCACTCTGGCTCTGGTGCCCTCCTCTCTTTACCTAACACCTTTTAACCTTACTTCCAAACCCCATAATAAACCTCTTTTATCAATCTAGGTTTTCTGGTCTGTAAATTCCTTTACAGAGAACTTAACCGCTGCTAACTAGATCTCATTTAACTCTGTATCCTTGTGCTGAATCCAAATAGGTTTCAGGGGAGCTCTATTTGACTCCCTGTACCCCGAACATGCCACTACACCTCAATTAAACCTAATTTCATTTAGGTACCCCCAATTATAAACCTCATCATTATGATCTCTTTGGGATACAGACCCAGTAGAGAAACTTCTGGGTCAAATGATTTACTAGCCTTTGGGCATAGTTCCATATTGCTCTCTAGAATAGTTGGATCAGTCACAATAATCTTCCAAATTTTTTCATCTCTTTTCAAATCTCCCCCTTACTTCCACTCATTCAGCTGAAAAACCTTGCCTTGTTTATTACAAAAAAAACTGAGGTTATTCACTGACAGTTCCCTTTTTTACTTTTTCCTCACCTCATCAGTCAGATATCTTTTGCCATTCTCTCCTTCACCCATGTCCCATATGAAGATGTCTCTGCTCCTTTCCAAGGCAATGTCTTCTATCTGCAAAATAGTCCCATTCCATCCCATCTTCTCTAGCAGATTATCCCTTCTATCATCCCCATTTCCCTTTTCCCCCAATCTTTTGTCTGCTTCCTAATTGCCTACAGGGAATTCCACTGGCTCTCTCTCCCCTCCAGAATCAAGTATAAAATTTTCTAGTATTTATTGGCATTTAAAGTTCCTCATAATATACTTCCTGTTCTCCCATTATCATTTTGATCTTCTTGCACTTTATACCCACCTCCCAGGCCCCATATATGCTTTCTTCCAGTGACACTGGCCACTCTGCCGTTCTTCAAACAAGATACCCCATCTTTCAGTTTCGAGCATTTTCTCTTGCCTTTCCATGCCTCTGTCTTCATTTCTGCCTCGACTTCCTTCAAGTCTCAGATAAAATTCCACCTTCTATAAGAAACCTTTTCTAATCCCTCTTAATGTTAGAGCCTTCCCTCTATTAATTATTTCTTATTTGTTCTGTAGATAGTTTATTTGTATGTATTTGTATACTTATTTCTTTCATTACATTGTGAATTCCTTGAGAGCAGGAATTATATTTTGCCTTTCTTTATATCCCTACCTAGCATTTAGCACAGTTCTTGGCACATAGTAGGCATTTAATAAATGCTTATTGATTGACTGACTTAACTAATTGTGTTTGATGGTTCCTTCATCTATAATAGGATTCTTAGGAAGAAGAGAGGGCTTGTGAGGAAATTATAATGAGTTATTGTTTGTACATGTTACGTTTAAAAGGTCTGTAGGACATCCAGTTAAAGTTGTCCAGTGCAAAGTTGCAAATAGGAAAACAAATATCTAGAGAAACTAAGGCTGGATAAAAAGATCTGAGAAACATTAGAATAAGATGATAATTCAATCAATGGCAATTGAAGAGACCACCAACTAAAATAGCTTAGGGAGTAAAGAGAGCTTTCAGGGACATTTATAGTTAGTGGGTATAAACTGGATGAAAATCCAGGAAAGAAGCCTGAAAATCAGCTGAACCATAAGAGAATTATTCCATTAAAACCTAGAGAAAAGAGAGTATCAAGGAGAAAGGGAATGAACTGTACAATTATTCCTTATTACCTATAGTATCAAATAGAAA
Source organism: Sminthopsis crassicaudata (assembly GCF_048593235.1). Classification (NCBI taxonomy): domain Eukaryota; kingdom Metazoa; phylum Chordata; class Mammalia; order Dasyuromorphia; family Dasyuridae; genus Sminthopsis; species Sminthopsis crassicaudata. Next base: position 515,185,064 of record NC_133617.1, read on the forward strand.
ATTCTGTGTTTAGCAGCAGTGTACAATCCAACTACACTGATTTATTTGCTGTTCTTCAAATACAGCACTCCATCTTTTAATTCTATTTCTTTTCACTGCCTGTCTTCTATAACTGGAATGGTTGTCATCTGCCTTTCTGCCTCCTGGGTTCCTTGGCTTCCTTCAGGCCTTAGCTCAGATACCATCTTCTGAAGGGAGTGTTTCTCACTGCTGGTGTCTTCTATCTGAGATTACTTTCCATTTACATTATATATCTCATACATACATAGTTTATTTACCATTGTCTTCTCCACTTGAATGTGAATTCCTTGAGGATAGGGATCCTGTAGTTAATTTGGGGTTATACATTAGATGGTGAGATCTTATCTTTGTATCCCTAGTACTTAGAATTATGCTTCACATGTGGCATACAAAGCTGGCAATATAAAACATTACATAATAATTGTTCAGCATAAATCCAATACTATGTGAGATACAAGGATAGAGTAGAAATGTTTAAAGTATAGATTTATGCATATTGGAATGAAAACACTAGTAGTATATTTACTCAAGAATTATCTACTTACCCATTGGAATAAATTCAATGTTTTCTGTGCTATAGAGATTATAGAAAGGCAGTTGTAATTCATGGTCCTTATGAACTAAAAGATATACTTGTTCCATGTATTACTTAATATTTAGATTCTTTTAGTATATTACACATTACACAGACCTCAATCTAGTTAAAGAAATAAGGGCATTACACTCTTATTTTCTTACATTTTAAAGATTTAACAGGCTCAAACTTAGAAACATGTAAAAAGAATGAAAATTTTTATAAAAAATTTATGTACCTCTGTACACATTAATATACCTGTTGAATTATATACAAAACCAGGATGATACATCATGCAAACTAGTTGTTAATAGGAATAACCATTGTCTCTTAAAAGGCTTACAAGTACAAGTGTCCTTTCATCTCTTACCAAATCATTTCTAGAATAAAGTATTTATAGTCTGCTCATAAAGTGGTGAGTGCTATGCAAAGCATACATAAAGAATCCCTCCCTTCTAAGTACTTAATAGAGAAAAGCAGTCAACTAATTTAAAACAGACATCAATGTATACTTTTTAAAATATATATATAAAAGTGATGCATGAAAGGAGAAAGAAAGCTATGCCTTTATTATAATCAATAACATTTTATTTAATGTTTGTCAAGCATTGACTTTGTGCTAGACACTGTAGAATGTATAAAAGACAGAACCTTGGTTTTAGAACAAGTCTCTGTGGTTTGGCAAACATTCTGTGATGCTCTTAAAGGATGAGATTTATATTGCTCATTTATGAAATTTATATATCCACATTTCATGCATACTCCCCTGTGATATAAAGCATTGGTGAGGCTATGAATTACAAGATAATTTCTTTCATGTAACATGAATCTGTTTAGTATTACTTTCTACATGATTTCCCCCCACTTTCATGTGAAAAAAATTACAGAACACATCTTTTTCAAACTTTTCAGTGTTGTTGTGCCAATCACGAAAATATTTGAAAAATGAACCCTAAAACAAAATTATTTTAGACTTAGCAATGGGTTATCTTTGAGAATATTAACTAGATGTTTGTTGGGGGGAGGGAACATTGGAAAGAAGGATCAAAAGGAGAATGAGAAATTCATAGATGGCAGTGTGTGTGTGTGTGTGTGTGTGTGTGTGTGTGTGTGTGTGTGTGTGTGTGTGTGTTTTATGGAGGGGGATAGAAAATGAGAAAATGATTTTAAATAATAATAATTATAACAACAGGCAAATAACTGTGAAAACTGCTGGTTGACATTTTATTCAGAAATATGGATATCATTTGCTTTCCATTCATGGGTAGCTAAATACAACCATTTGTAACCAGTGAACTCACTTTTGCTTTGTAGGTAAGGTTATAAAAGCATTTGACATCAATGAGAATTATATGTCTCTGTGTGTATACCTTTTATTATGTAAAGGAGAATCAGATCATCCGTGACTGCAAAGACAAGTGGGACATATGTATAATAATTTGTAATGGATATACTTAGTATGCATACTATGGTTTAGGTTGGAAACTATGTAAAAAGTGGCCTAACAATAATGGCCTAACAATAATTCATCAAGCTCTCTGGGGCTGGCTTAAACACTCTTTCTTTTTCCTGTACTGCCAAAATAAGAAACTATTGCTGTTTTATGTAGCATGACATGGAAACCAAAATAGCATCTAAGTGAATCTTCTGAAAATATGGGCTGTTCAGCCCCAGGAAAATAACCCAAGAAGTATTCTAGACTGCAACCTCTGTCCTGCCTCATCAAAGTTCTTAGAAACAGTAAATTCAGCATGGGAAGAGAAACATTGAAGAAATGACCTTATGGTCTTGTTACAGAAAAAGTGACTGAAGAGTGGTTTAACAAACTAGAATTCCAGGTCTTTCCTTCCCCATTTCCCAGTACCCCCAGCTCAGGACCATGTTGGCTCCGAGTATCTCTGTCATTAGTGGAGGTTGTAGATTTAGTCACAGACTTCTGAAATTAACCCCCAAGGGATCTTCTCCTAGGAAAGGTTGAGGCCCTATTTTTCTTGGTCTTTCTCATGCCCCAATCCTATATCCATATTGGCTCAGGGCAGCTCTTTCTCCTTTGTCACAGACTTTTGCTTTGGCAGTTGCCCAGAGAGCTTGCTTCTAGGGCAGGTTGAGATCTATAAATCAAAGCAACCACAAAGCTCAAGAGGAAGGAAAGTAAGTTGCTGTTGGAGTTGTGTGGGGCCTAGATGACAACGTAGCAACAGAAGAGACCCAAAAGGGCAGTGCTATTTACATCTAAAGTAGTGCAGAGGAAGAAACAGGAAACTAGCAAAAAGAGATAAATATGGAAAAGAAATCCAATTGCAAAGACATCTTAGAATGCCCTCTTAGCAATGCCCCACATCATCTTTAAGCAGAGATCAGATGACCATCTCTATGTTATAATGGGATTCCTTGCTGTATGGTTTGGAGGAGTTGGCTGCTCAGGTTACTTGCAGTTCTTAAATTCTGTGATTCTATGACCATCCTTCAACTTCCCTTTCCTCCCTCTCCCCCTTTCTTCCTTACTTTTTTCTTTCTTTCTAACTTCCTACCCTTTCCCCCCCCCCTTCTTTCAATTAGGTTTCCCTGTCTTTCCTGGAATGGAAGTAGAGAAGCTACTCATAGACCCAATTCATATATTAGTTATGAATTCATATATTAGTTTTGACCAGCTCCATTTCTAACCTGAACAAGTTCACTTCTCCTTGGGCAACTTGGTAGACTGATTCCCAGGGTCTTACCTTTTGTTATGTAAACCTTTGATTCAGCCCACTGTTTTCAGAACATCTGAGCTCAAGAGATATGCCAGCTTTGCCTCCTTAGTAGCTAAGCTTTATTTTTATCGATAAAAAATTTTTATCAAAGGGAATTGAATCAAAATCTCCTGAAAAAAGATGAAAGTATTACAAGGCTCATGAAATAGTGCAGCAATTTTTAGAACAATCAAAGAATTAAGTGAAAATGATAGAGATAAATAAAAACAGAAATTAGAAATCTCTACCATAGGGTTGAGGGTTAAGGATAATAATGTGCAGCTGAGAGGGGAGAAAAGAGAAAAGGAGTTGCCAGTAGCTTCTAAAAAATTGGTAGGAAGAAAGTCTTTTGGTACCAGGTTTCTTTGCCTTCCAGTGCCTAATGAGATCTTTTCAAGAGATGGTAAAAGGGGAAGGTTCTTAGCAGCCCATATGTGCTAAGGTCCAAAAATTCCAACATTTTTAAGAAGAGACTAGAGAACAAAAGACTTTCTATAATGGTAATCTCTCTGAAAAAGAGTAGTAGAATTGGAATGCCAAAAATGCAGAGGAATGAGGAAAATCAGTAGAAAAAATTAAAAAACAAGTTTGGAAGAATACTTAACATGATAGAGCTACAAAACAAGAATACTGAACTTGAAGATAAAATGTGAAGAGTTAGTTTGAAGTTTATAAAACTACCAGAAAAAAAAAAAACATAGAAAAGAAAATCTGAATATCATATTTTAAGAAAAAATTATCAATAAGCCTTAGATGCAGATAGCAATGTACATCTTCAGAGACACAAATCTGAAATTTATCTCCCAAGAAACATTATAGTCAACTTTTCAAAACTAAAATATCAAATAACATTTTTCAGGGAAGAAAACCCTTTTACACTTCAAAGAGAACAGATAAGAATAGCACAGTTGAAAATGGCATAATTAGTGCAATAATTACAGGAGATTTCAGTATTTCCCTCTCAAACCCAGATAAGTCCAAATACTTTAAAAGAATCATGTGAGCCCATAGTTATATATTCCCCTGTTGTACTAATATAATGATTCTGTCAAAATACAAATTAGAAAGTCTGGTATAAGCTTCTTGAAATCACACTAGCTTTTTTATAAATCCTCTAAACTTTTCTTGATACCCACTAACCTTTAATAATTCATTCTAGAATTTTCCTAGAAATTGAAGTAAAATATGCTTTTTAGTGTTTTTGAGGTGGGCAAATATAATATTCTTAGTTCTGTTTTCTGGAGGTCTTTGGGGTAGCCTTCTTTTCAGCAGATTAATCACCACAAGAGTAGCCAGGTGTTAAAGTCCAAAAGTCTTTATTGTCTCCTTTGCCTAGTATTCAGCTAGCTTTCTCCTGGCCTTCAGAGGGGACTTGGTTTCAGTGAAGAAAATGCAGGAGGATAGGCCAGCCACCAGGAACCTGACTAAAGATGGAATTAAATCTCTGAGTTCCCCTTGGCTTATATGCTCTATTCTAAGTATAAACCAATTATTATATCACTAGGAAACCATTATTTGTTGTAAGATTAAATCAATCATACTGAATTTATAGAACTATTAATCACCATGCTAAACTAGATAACCATTGTCTCATCAATTCCACTGACTTAACACCTTGTAAGAATCCTTGTTTCAGAGTTCTGGCCCATAACAGGCACACCATTCAACAGACCATTTTAATTATTTAGACATGTTACCACATCCTGTACCAGGGTAATAGCATTCTTAGAGGAGAGAAGTAACCATATGAGAAATCTTAAGAAGGTAGAATTCATGGGACTTGACAACAAATTAGACATGGTAGGTTGAGACATAGTGAGAAATCAAGTACCATATCTACATTTGACCCCCAAGTAATTGGGAACATGGTAGTATTAAAAGCATTTGGAAAAAGGAAGAAGAAAGAAGGGTAGAAACACAATGAGTTCATTTTTGGACATGTTGAATGTCAGGTGATGTGTTAAACACTAAGAAAAGGAATTCAAATAAGGGAATTCAAACAATTCCCCCCACCTCCCTGCCATAATACAAATATATTTAGAATGAATCCTTAAAGATGATTTAATTGAAAAAAGTTTTAAGTTTTTAAAAGAATTATATTTTTCCCAAGTGCATGTAAAAACGATTTTTAACATTTGTTTTTAAAACTTTGATTCCAGATTTTCCTTTTCTTCCCCCTCTTTCCATTGAGTTCTACTAAGAACTTTTCCCAGTCCTTTCCCTAGTCTTAGTATTTCCCTTAATCACTATCCCCACTGTGTGTATGTATATATTATATATACATATATACACACACATACACATACATACATATATATATTATATAATTGTTTGCAGGTTGCCTCCTTTATTGGGTTGTGAACGCCTTAATAGTTTTTTAACCTTTCTTTGTATACCCATTACTTAACACTCAGTATTATAGGTTATACATGTGTAGTTATGCAAAACATTTCCATTATTGTCATGTAAAAAATAGACCAAAAAACTTCAAGAAAAATATAGAATATAAAAAGTATGCTTCAATTTGTATTCAGACACCATCATTTCTTTCTGTGGAGATGGATAGCATTCCTCATTGTAAGTCCTTTAGACTTGTCCTGAATCACTGTATTGCTGAGAATATTAAGTTATTCAATGCTGATTATCTTACAATATTGTTGTTACTTTGTACACTGTACATTTCATTTTGTATCAGCTTATGTAAGTCTTTCCAAGTTTTTTTTGAAAGCATGCTGTTCATTTCTTATAATCCAATAATATTTCATTTTAATCACATACCACAGTTTATTTATCCATTACTCAGTTTATGGGCATCCTCTCAATTTTTTAATTCTTTGTCCCAGAAAGGAGCTGCTATAAATGTTTTTATACATATAGGTCTTTTTTCTTTTTTTGTCTCTTTTGGGATGTAGATCTAGGAGTGGTATTGCGAGGCCAAAAGGTATGCATAGTTTTATGCCCTTTGGGCATAGTTCCAAATTGTTCTACAAAAAGATTAAATCAGTTCACATCTTCACCAAAAGAGTATTAATGTCTCGTTTTTCCCATATTCCCTCCACTATTTGTCATTTTCCTTTTCTTTCCTATTAGCCAAATCTAATATGAAATAGTATCTCAGGATTCTTTTAATTTCCATTTCTCCGATCAATAGTGAATTATAGCTTTATTTCATACGTCTATAGATAGCTTTGATTACTTTATCAAAAAGTGTTAATTTCTTTTAATCATTTATCATTTGGGGAGTAGCTTTTATTTTTATAAATTTGACTTTTTTCTCTTTATCAGAGAAACTTGCTTTACATTTTTTCACATTTGCTTTTGCTAACTGCATTTTCCTCCATTCTCCTCTCCCCTTTATTCTCTTCTCTCTCCTTTTGTGTTGTCCCTCCTCAAAAGTATTTTGCTTTTCACTACTCCGTTCCCTAAGCTTCCCTCTCTTTTGTCATTTCTCTTCCCATCCCCATCCCTTTCTCCTCCTACTTTCCTATAAAGTAAGATAGATTTTTATACTCAATTAGTGTGTATGTTATGCCCTCTTTGAGCCAATTCTGATGAGAATAAGATTTACTCACTCCCTCTTACCTCCCTCCTCTTCCCCTTGTGTGGGATATAAAAAAAGACCCTTACTCAAAATGACTACTCAGAGTTTCTCAAAGTAGAAAACAGATTGTTTATTATAGTGTCTCATGAGAGGCGGGGCAGTCCCCCTGAGAGATAGAAACTCACAGTAAGAGGCCCACTCCCTTGAGAGTGTGCACAGTTTTTATACATTTCAGAAATCCCACCCTCTATATGTTACTACATAAGTCTTTTATTCTCTTATTTGGCTAGTAGAATGCAGTAAATGAGATAATGGTATTGCTCCTTTGGCCACATATACTTTAAATTCCTTCTTTGGACAATGGAATGTAGTCCAGGCCTTATCCAGAGAAGCCAAAACTGAGGCCTCAAGGCTTCAGCCAATTGAACAGCCAATTGATCAATATGTGTTTGAGCTATAAGTTCTTTACCTTTCCCACACACCCTCCACTGTAAAAGCTTTTTTTCTTGGCTATTTTGCAAGAAACAATTTACCCTATTTTTCTCTCTGTTTCCCTTTCTGCAAATACATTCCTCTTTTACTCTTTAGTTTTATTTGATGAGATGTTATTCCTTCATATTCAACTCATACCTGTGCCCTCTGTGTCTATATATTCCTTCTAATTGCTCTAATTATGAGAAAGTTCTTATGAGTCACAAATATCATCTTCCCATGGAGGGGAACCTTCTTAAGTCCCTTATGATTTATCTTGGCTGTTTACCTTTTTATTCTTCTCTTGAATCTTTCAGTTAAAAGCCAGATTTTCTATTCAGCTCTGGTCTTTTCATCATATATGTTTGAAAATCCTCCATTTCATTGAATATTCTCCTCCCCTCCCCCCAAGCATTATACTCAGTTTTGTTGGGTAGGTGATTCTTGATTGTAATCCAATTTCCTTTGCCCTCCAGAATATCATATCCCAAGACCTCCAATACTTTAATGCAAAAGCTGGTAAATCTTGTGTTATCCTGACTATTACTCCACAGTATTTGAATTGTTTCTTTCTGGATGCTTGCAATAGTTTCTTTTTGATCTAGTAGCTCTGAAATTTGGCTATGATATTCCCGGGAGTTTTCATTTTGGGATCTCTTTCATGAGGAGATTGATAGATTTTTTAAATTTATATTTTATCCTCTGATTCTAGAGTATCAGGACAGTTTTCCTTGATCATTTCTTTTTTATTTTTTTTTTATTATTATAGCTTTTTATTTACCAGATATATGCATGGGTAATTTTACAGCATTGACAATTGCCAAAACCTTTTGTTCAAATTTTTCCCCTCCTTCCCCCTCCTCCCCCAGATGGCAGGTTGACCAATACATGTTAAATATGTTAAAGTATAAATGAAATACAATATATCATGTCCAAACAGTTATTTTGCTGTACAAAAAGAATTAAACTTTGAAATAGTTTACAATTAGCCTGTGAAGGAAATAAAAAACGCAGGAGGACAAAAATAGAGGGATTGGGAATTCTATGTAGTGATTCATAGTCATCTTCCAGAGTTCTTTTACTAGATGTAGCTGGTTCAATTCATTATTGCTCTATTGGAATTGATTTGGTTCATCTCATTGTTGAAGAGGGCCAGAATTGATCATCGTATAGTATTGTTGTTGAAGTATATAATGATCTCCTGGTCCTGCTCATTTCACTTAGCATCAGTTCATGTAAGTCTCTCCAGGCCTTTCTGAAATCATCCTCCTGGCCATTTCTTACAGAACAATAATATTCGATAACATTCATATACCACAATTTATTCAGCCATTCTCCAATTGATGGACATCCACTCAGTTTCCAGTTTCTGGCCACTACAAAGAGGGCTGCCACAAACATTCTTGCACATACAGGTCTTTTTCCCTTCTTTAAAATCTCTTTGGGATATAAGCCCAGTAGTAACACTGCTGGCTCATAGGGTATGCACAGTTTAATAACTTTTAGAGCATAGTTTCAAATTGCTCTCCAGAATGGCTGGATGTATTCATAAGTTCCATCAACAATGTATCCTTGATAATTTCTTGAAAGATGATGTTTAGGCTCTTTAAAAATATTATTATGGCTTTTTAGGTAGTCCAATTATTTTTAAATTATCTCTCCTGGGTCTATTTTTCAGGTCAGTTGTTTTTCCAATGAACTATTTCAGTCTTCTATTTTTTTCATTATTTTGATTTGATCTTACTGTTTCTTGATTTCTCATAGAGTCATAAGTTTCTATTTGCTCAGTTCTAATTTCTATGGAATTATTCTCTTCAGTGAGGTTTTGTACTTTTTCATTAGGCCAATTCTACTTTTTAAAGGTTTTTTTTCCTTCCATGAGTTTTTGTGTTTCAGAGGGCATGGGATATGATATCTGGAAAGCAAAGACGTTAGGATTACAACCAAAAATTCTTTCCATTTTACCAATTCTGCTTTTTAAGGCATTCTTCTCATTGGCTTTTTTTTAAACCTCCTTTATCTTTTGGCTATATATATATATATATATATATATATATGTATATATGTATATATATATATATATATACACACACACACACACACACATATACATGTATATATATGTATATGAATGAAAATTATATATTATATATTATTTTCCACAATTAGGTGTAAAAGAACTTTTTTAAACATTTGTTTTTAAAACTTTGCTTTTCAGATTCCTCTTCTTCCCACTGAGAAAGCATATGTGAAGTTATGTAAAACAATTCCATATAAGTCATATAATGAAAGAATATATAGATCTCCCCTCTCTGTTAGGATTCTTACAAGGTATTAAGACAGTAGAATTGATAGAGACAATAATTATCTAATTTAGTATGGCTCAGTATGATTGATCTGATCCTACAAGGAGATGTTATGGGCCGGAACTTGAAACAAGGTACTAAGTGGAATTGAGGATTAAATCTAGTTTAACATAATGGTTTTCTAGTGATATAATGATTGGTGTACTCAGTATACTGCATATAAGCAAGAAACTCTCAGGGCCAGACACAAAAGCCACTTTCAGAGGTGGAGACAGATTCATTCCATTTTCCACCTTTGTGCTGGCTGGAGGCTGAAGTACAAACCTTTGGATTCCGAGACATTCGGAGGGAGCTAGAGACAGAAGTTAGCAGAGGCAAAGAACTAGAGGCAAGATCTGGAAGGGCTCCAGAAAACTAGCCGAGCCCTAAGTGAAGGAGATAAGATTTTGACAGAGACAATAAAGGATTTTGGACTTTAATCCCTGGCTGCATTTGAGGAGATTATTACATTGAACTGAAATGAAGGCTGCCTCCAGAAGCCCCTTAAGAAACCTGCTCCCAGACAATATTACACTTTAGAGAAGAACATTACACCCCTCTCTTAAACACCCTCAAAAAAAAGAAAGTAAACAAAAAAGTATGCTTCAATTTGTATTCAGATAGAATCAGTTCTCTCTTTGAGTATGGATACCATTTTTCATCATAAGTCCTTCAGAGTAGCCTTGACATTTTATTACTGATAATAGCAAATTCATTTACATCTGATCATCTCACAGCATTGCTATTATTTTGAACATAGTACATTTCACTTTCCATGAACTCATGGAGAATTTTCCAGGTTTTTCTGAACATTTTACTCATCATTTGTTAGAACAATAGTATTCCAAAATACTCACATGCCATAGTATATTCAGACATTTCCTACTTGATGAATATCCCCTAATGTTAGGATTACAAAGTGAGAACTCAGGTTGTCTGGACAGTAACAAGGTGAGTCACTTAATCTCTCCTCTCCCAGACCCTAAATTCCCAGTTTTTTGCCCTATGAAAAGAGCTGTGTGTTTTTTCCCTGTTGATCTGATTTTTTTTGTCTGTGTGCAGCATGACAAATAAGGAAATATGTTTAAAAGAATTGCACATGTTTAGCTTAGATTGCTTGCTGTCTTGGTAAGAGGGGAAGAGAGAAAAAAAAACTTTAGAACAAAAAGATTAATGTTGAAAATTATCTTTGAAAGTATTTGGAAAAATAAAATACTATTAGAATAGTAATAATAATGATGATACACCTAAAAAACAAAAAAAGCTGCTATAAATAATTTTCTACATATAGGTCATTTTCTTTTCTTAAAAATAAATTTGGGATATATGCCTGTTAGTGGTATTGGTAGGTCAAAGAATAAGTATGATTTTATAACCCTTTGGACATAGTTCCAAATTGCTCTATGGAATGATTGAATCAGTTCACAATTCCACTAATAATTTACTAATATCTCATTTTCCCCATATTCCTTGACATTTGTCATTTTCCTTTTCGGGCCGATTAGCCAATCTAATAATTATAAGACTACCTCAGAATTGTTTTAATTTGCATATCTCCAATAAATAGTGTGTTGGAGTGTTTTGTTTTGTTTTTTTTTAACATGGCTATAAATGGCTTGATTTGTTCATCTGAAAACTGTAATTATCTTTTGTTCATTTATCAGTTGGGGAATGGCTCTTATTTTTTTATAAATTTGCCTTAGTTTCCTATGCATTTGAGAAATGAGGGCTTCATTAGAGAAACTTGCTTGAAAATTCATTTTATAATTTTATACTTACTATTGCTAACTGTATATCTCCCCCTATTTAGTCTATTCTCTCTTTTCTTTCATTTTATCCTTCTTCAAAATATTTTGCTTCTGATCAGCCCCTCCACCCAATGTTTCCTCTCTTCTATCAACTCCCTCTCCACTCCCATCCCTTTCTCCTTCCTTTCCTGCAGGGTAAAATAGATTTCTATGCCCTTCCCACTGTGAAAGCTTTTTCTTGCCTCATTTATAGTAGATAATGTGCCATTCCACCTTTCACTTTTACTTTCTCATAGTACATTTCTCTCTTCATCTTTTTTTTTTTTTAGTTATTATCTCTTCATATTCAATTTGCACCTGTGCTCTTTGTATAAATTTCTAACTAATAATGCAAATAGTCTCTATTATGAGAAGTAATGAGAATAATGAAAAAGTTTTATGTATGTATGTATTTGTGGATATACAAGTATCATCCTTCCAAGTAGGAGTATAAACAGAATAATCTTATTGAGTCCCTTATGATTTCCCTTTCCTGATTACCCCTATATCCTTCTCCTGAGACCTTATTTGAAGCTCAAATTTTCTAATCTGTTTTGTTTTTTCATCTCAAATGCTTGAACAGCTTCTATTTTATTGAATGCTCACTTTTCCCCTGAAACATTGAACTTAATTTGGCTAGGTAGGTAATTTTTGGCTGTAATCCTATCTTTTTTCCTTTTCCAGATATCATATTCCATGCCCTCTGATCCTTTAATATAGAAGCTGCTATATCTTGTGTTATCTTGACAATATCTCCACTGTATTTAAATTGCTTCTTTTTTGAATGCTTGCAATATTTTCTTCTTGACCTTGGAGTTCTGGAATTTGGCAATAATATTCCTGGGAGTTTTAATTTGGGGCTCTCTTTCAGGAGGTGATCTATGGATTATTTCAATTTCTAGTTTACCTTCAGGTTTTAGAATGTTTTTGTTTTGTTTTGTTTTGTTTTGTTTTGTTTTTGATATTTTCTTGATAGATGATATCTAGACTTTTTTTTTTTTATCATGACTTTCAAGTAGTCCAATAATATTTTTGTGGTAGCAAAGAACTAGAAATAAAGTAAATAGATACCTATTAATTGAGGAATGTGCAGTACTATATCTCAAAGTATTTGCTATATTCTAGCTGATAAATGGTGAAAGGATATGAACAAGCAATTTTCTTTTTTAATATAGCATTTTGTTTTTTCAAATATATGCAAAGATAATTCTTAACATTCACCTTTGTAAAACTTTTTGTTCTAAATTTTTCTTCCTTCTTCCTTTACCTCAGCCTTCTCCAAGATAGCAAGTAATCTAATATAGGTTAAACAGGGGTAATTCTTCTAAACATATTTCCATGTTCATCATGCTTTGCAAAAAAAAAAAATCAGCTCAAAAGCAAAATAAAACAAACTACAACAACAAAAAGGTGAAATTCAGCCTCCATAGTTCTCTCTAAGGATGTGGATGTTGCTTTTCATCATGTCTATTGAAATTGCCTTGAATCACCTATCTTTTCTACCTCATCTCCAATGTCCATAGAAAAAAGAAGAGGCAGCTATAATACAGAAGACTGATATGCCATAATTCTTACCTTTCTGATTGTATTTGTAAAACGCTTTGTAAATTTTCAAGTATTCCACAAATGCTATTATTTTTGTTGTTATTAACATTATTAGTTTTACTCCTACTCTTAATACTACCAGCATTAGCATTACCACCCAGGACCCATTTTAGCCCTTACGTTCTCCATGAAATTTAATGATTTGAAATACATAGGTTTTTCTCCTATTTCTAAACATCTGTGTTTTTTTTTGTTGTTGTTGTTATTGTTTTGTCAGTGCTACACAGTTTGGCTGGCTTCTCATTGTTTCAGAAGTGTTTAGTCTTCTTTCCCCCAATAAATAGTAAGTTACTTGAGGGCATACACTATATATCATACTTCTTTTTGTATAATTGCAGAATGTATTATGCCATGCTGGACACACAGTGATATTACACTAAATTCATGTTTTAGGAAGCATACCAGTTAAAGGAAGTGCAAAAGGAAAACTTTTTAAAGGAAATAATATAATTAATCTTTTGTAGTGCTTTTAGTAAAATTTTTAAATGTTTTTGTTTTCTGGTGTCGGGGTTTTTCTGTGAACCACTTTTCATCATCGGGATCATTTTCTTCTTTAAATTAGGTAACTTTACAGTGTCTGGCATTTAGAATTATACCATGTAGTTTTATACAGAATATCTCAAAAATCTTAGTGAAGTTTTAAGCTATTAAATTTTAAAACTGAATTAAGACTTTTGGGACATTCTATGTTATTGAGCAGTAAAATCAATTGTGATTCCTGTTATGCATGAAAATTTCTTAAAATTGATAGCTTTATGAGTTGTCTCAAAGCTAATAAAAATAATCAGATGCCTATTATGTCTTTGTAGTCAAATAATTTTTTAACAATTGTGATCAAACTGTCAAATATGAAACTTTCAAGTCCATTTTCTTCTAATGTAGATATATCACTTTAAACAGATGGAAACAGGAATTTTTTTTTTCTTAAAAAACAAGGAAGTAATAGAATTTGGGGGAGTAATAAAATAAACTCATGTTGATTTTTAGAAATGCAGAAATATACTAACGTTTTTGATTTGATAACATTTAATTGTTTTTATTGTTGTTTAGACATAAGCTATATTTTCCCTATATTTGGCTAACATAACACCTAATTATGGCCTGTTGTCAGTGTTAGTTTTTAATTTGTACCTATGTTTATTGTTTCTTTTCTTAGAGCTCTTATTTCAGAATTATACCTAGCATTCTAAAGATAGCCTAGGTTTTTTCATTCATATTGCTTTCTTTAATATTATATACACTTTCTCCCTAAGATTTTTTTTATTCTTTTCTTCAAAGGAAGAAAACACAACATGCTAAAAAAAATTATACAAAGAATAAAGTACTATCAAATAATTTTTTTGAGCTAGATTGTTACAAAAATATAAAATATGCTTTGAATCAAAATTTTTATGGTGAACTTATACATTTTGTTGTAACAGCTGTTGCTGCATTTTAATTTCTTTTTTCCTATTATAGGTATTTGCATATTTTCTTTTCAAAAAAGAAAACCTTTTGTTTGCCATAAGAAAGCTATTATCTAGAATGTTAATGGGTTTTCAGCTATTAAGATGTAATGATATACTTGAGCATTTAACTATAAATATAAAAATCTCTATGAACAATCTCAAAGGAATACTTAGAATGTACTTCTACTAAATTGGCTCATTTTCTTGTAATATACTAGAATTGTTGATATAAGTTCAGTCCTAATGTGAAAAGTACATTAATCCTTGGAGTTATATTGTATGTATTACATTATTATTCTCAAAGAATAAAATATATGAAGCTACTTAGTCTTTGTCCTGACTTGTTTCTTAGTATCACAGGAGAAGAACAATCACTTCATTTGATGCACAAAATTAGAGATGATGCGTTTAACATTTTAAAAAATTGTGAAATAATCTAGTAAATTTTCCTTTACATAACAGATCTTTAATAAAATAAGAGTTGTTATACTAAAAGCAAAATCTTTTGGTCTTATTGCATACCATTTCATTCAATTGATAAATAGAAATACTTATTAGATGTTCATTAGACCACTTTCTTTTATATTAATGAGATAAATTTGTTTTCCTTCTAGATACATACTCTCCTTATCGAAAAGAACTATTTATGGGCAGTAGTTAACTCTTAAAAATGGCAATTTTAATAGCACTTGTTTTTACAATTTCCTCTAATTGTCTTTTTCCTCTTGGTTAAAAGATTGACATTTGTGGAGCTGTAATTCCTGCATCAAGGACTTATTAACAAACAAGGATTTGGATGGAAGATTAAAAGGGTGTGAAAGTTGAAATCAGCAGAGCTGCTGACCAACATAATAAGACAATGGAGACTGTATTAGACCCTTCCAAAGATGATCTGCCTCTCATGGCCAACACTAACCACATACTTGTAAAGCACTATGTGTTGGATTTGGATGTGGATTTTGAGAGCCATGTCATTGAAGGTGCCATCATCATCTTCCTTGAGCCTGGAAGTGGATGCAAGAAGCTGAGTGGTGCTGATGGAGGAGCTGGCCAGTCAGAGTCAAATCAATCCAACAAAGTTGAGACATCTCAACCTTGCCACATTCCAGGTGGATTTTCATCCGAAATGAGATCTCAAGATTTTGCTGACTGTGACAAAAGTGAAAAGAACGCTTCTGATAGAAATAGTAACCATAGCAACAGAGAACAAATTTATAGGATTTCTAGTTCAAAGAACTTCCATGACCCAGGGGATCTTGGAAGTGAGGATTTTTTGCTTATACTGGACTGCTGTGATTTAACTGTGTTAAAGGTCGAGGAGGTAGATGTTGCTGCTGTGCCAGGTATTGAAAGATTTACAAAGTCTACTAAGCAAACTGATGTTTCTAAGAAGCTTAAAAATCAGATTGTGCATGAACTTGTAACTCTCCCTGCAGATCATTGGAGGGAACAGTTTTATTATTATGCTTGCTGCAGCCAAGCTCCTGGCTGTGGAGAACTTCTGTTCACCTCTAGCACCTGGAGCTTAGAAATCAGGAAAATGGGGGTTATGACAGCCACTGACTTTCCTCACATCCTAAGAATATGGTACAAAACAAAGCCTGAAGGGAGATCTGTTACATGGACCACAGACCAAAATGGCAGGTAGGTTAATTAAGAGTTGTGCAATTGCGTAGAGTAGGAGGCAGGCATTCACAATAATGCTTTGAGTCAAAGGACTAAATCAAGATGCTCATTTTATTCATTCTGTAGCACTGGCATTCATACACAAAGAAATAGATCAACTCCTATGTTTGGTAAATACTTGATACTACTGCATCCCTTAAGCCTAGATGAAAAGATATGTTAATGTTATGCATTATTGAACAAGAACATTGGGATGTAAGCAGAATTATTAAATCTAAAATCTAACATTCCATTTGGAATTTGATGTTTTTCTTGCAGAGGTGGGTGATATATACTCCTAGGAAGATACTTAAACTTCTATGCTATTCCTACTTTGAGATATAAATAGCAATGAAGATTGGTATCTATGATTCCAGGAAAACTTCTGGAAAAGTCTCTTGTTATTTGTGAATGTCTCATTAATAATAGCTCCTTGGACTTTATATATTACTAGCATTTAGCATGTTAAAATTATTTGAAAATCTCTTTTATTAAAATAAATCTTTTATGGTAATGAATTTGGAATTTGGCTCCCTTTATTTGGTAGCCTTTGACATGGGGAACCTTATGAAGATTAGATACTTTCTCCATTTTCATTTTTAAAAAATTTTAGAATTGTTAAAATACATTTATAGATTGCTATTATTTTATAAATGTTTAGTCATATATTGGTTACATAGGTAATAAAAATAAAAAGTCTATCTAATTTCCTCTTCTTCATTACCTTTTGACAGCAACTGACAGTTTTGAGGAACTATTCCTGATTAATACTCCCTTCCCTCAGTATCCTATATACCTTGTTATATCTATATTTTTTCCCCTTTCTGATCCTTCTTGATTTTTTTTTTATTAGATTAGAACCTTTTGCATAATTAGGGGAAGAGGCACCAATAAATGTTGAATTAATTTGAAGTCCATATTTTGAGTATATATTAAATATATTTCTCTTTAATTTTTGATTTCTATGTCACTATTTCGCATAGAAATACATTTGAGGTACACTTAAAATTCACAGATGTTATGAGCTTTTAAAGAATGTATTTTATTTGTAAGGTGGGATCATCTTTCCAACTATGACTAGCAGGCTAGTTCCCCACAGGATGATCACCACTTCTCCATCACAGTTGTAGGGTGTTCCTGATGAGTGTATGGGATGTTTTTCTGATGCTATATATCATTCCCTAACCTCTATTGGTATGTCTCTCCTCATATCATGATTATCAATTGATATGTTATCCTTCAGAAAGATGTTTACAAAGGTAGGTTAAAAGAAAGGCATTATTTACTACAAGTAAACATAGTGGGTGCTAAACATACCCCAAAAGACTCCCCACTAATTCATGGGAAGTCCAGGGGAAAGTAGATTCATGCTTAGAGAGCTGATGTCATCAAAGTGTCACTCAGTTTTTGGAAGTTCTTTTCTAAAGTCCTTAAAATGTTCCTGTTAGGTATAATAAATGTTGCCTTTTTGCTGCTTGTAAAGCCTTGAATCTACTTTTTCTTTTTGTACCCAGTCTATTCTGAGCTCCTGATGCAAATATTGTTGAGAATGGTGTAAAGATGACCAATAAAAAAGGCAAAATCCTCCAGTCCTCTGAACTTAAGGAGGTCTTTCTCAAGGGGAAAAGGAGGATCCTAAGACTGAAGCTGAGACATCTCCTTCCCCACAAGTGATTCCTTTGTATGAGTGGTCTTCTTTCACTTTCTTCATCAGATACTTTAATCTTAGTTTCCAAACTAAACTTGCTCCTTTCATAACAAACCTACAAAGGGCATGATTTAAGTAATTCTGCCTCTAATCAGATTTCTTCTATAAAATCACACTAGTTTATTCAGTGGCTTTCAATGATACCTAAATTGATCAATTTTTTTTATATTTAGGCTAAAGCCTGCCATTGATTGATTAGTCCATTCAAAATGAATGTTCAGGTCTTGTTCACATCTACTGAACAATTTGAAGTATGTTCTCACTTGGTTAAAATATCAGGGTTGCATCTTATCATTTACTTTAACTGAGGAAATGGTAGTTGTCTAGGATAACTGCCAACTTTAAATTGCAGTTTTGAATTGTCTTGAGTTTCCACTTTTTTCTTGAGAGTAAAGAGAGAATGAGAAAGAGAATGATTTATTTGTGAGTGTAGGAATAGGAACTTGGAAATGCACTCCTGGTTAACAAGAGAATACTTGTATTGCTCTAACTGTATTCCATACCAACACTACAGACCATATCCTTAAAATGAAACTCTTTGAGAGAAAAATATATAAAGGAATGCTTTAAAAAACCGTAAAAAATTACTTAAGTTCTTAATGCTCCTGATCTTGTGGCTGTTCTCTTCTGTTGGTACATATTCCTGTCTAGCCACACTTTTTCATCATGTATGTCCTTAGGTCTTTTATAATCTAGTTAATATGATGGAAGCTTTCCCCTAGGTCATTTGATATTTCATGGATACCAATGCAACACTTAAAAGATGTGTGTACTTTTGGCTGTTTCATTCTTACTACTCCTTTTGTGATTATGTATTTCATAGATGGTATTTTATGTATCACTTTTTTGTGTATAAATCATTATTAATTGTATGCAGTACTCTACTTATGCTCCCTCTGAATCTCTCAGTTTCCCTGTTGGTCATTTGTAACATTCATCCTTTGGTTACTACAATTTCTGAATTACATGAAATTATTCTATCAACAAGTTTTTCATTGGGAAGTTTTTTTTCCTTTTTTTACATTTCTTTCAATTCAATCAATCAGTAAAATATGAATTGTCTTTTGTGTTCTTCAAGCATGTTGCCAGGCATTGGAAATACAAATATGAAGAATGAAATAATCACTTCTTTAAATAAGCTTTCATTCAAATAATGTTGTATTCATATTCATCACCACTTATTTCTTCACCTTATCTTCCTAGTCTACTTACATTTTACTTACTTTCATCTAGCCAAAATTGCCTACTTATCATTTTTTTTTTTTTTGCAGGTGATACTCAACTCTAACGTCTGTGTCTATTTATTGGATGTACATTCTTTTATGCATAGAATATTCTTTT
The DNA here is from genome assembly GCF_048593235.1 of Sminthopsis crassicaudata. Lineage (NCBI taxonomy): Eukaryota > Metazoa > Chordata > Mammalia > Dasyuromorphia > Dasyuridae > Sminthopsis > Sminthopsis crassicaudata. The sequence continues at coordinate 515,204,302 of NC_133617.1, forward strand.
TAAAATTTTTGCTTCTTAGTTTCCCCTGGATATTTTCACAATTCAGCTCAAATCCCATCTTCTTTGGAATTACTTTGCTGGTCTCCCTAGGAAGGCATTTACCTTCTTCTCTAAGATTACCTTCCCTTCAGCTCTCCCTTCTGATCAGGAACCCCAAACCCACCCTTTTGCAAGTGCCTGCAGCCAGCAACGTTCCCGTGCTTCCCCCCTCCCCCGCCCAGGGTGTGCTGTTTCCTTTTCACCTAGGGCCCAGTCTCTGCAGCACAGCTGGGCCTGATGTTCCTAATTAGCTGAGATTCCCTGTCTTCTTTGACTCAGACCCACCGTATGGGAGGTAAAAGTTTCTGTGGTTTCTGTTGAGGTCCCACATACCCAGCTGGCCCCAGAGGCCCCTACTGGGTGTTTCTGTAAAGTTAACCTGGGGGTGTTTGCATTTTACACTAGTAAATACCCAGTCTGGGGTCTTTCTTCCAGTCTTCTGTTTTGTCCAGAAGGACCCTTGTTCTGTCTCTTCTTGATTTTTCTCCAGTCTGTTCACCTTGAGGCACAAATTTATTCTATTTGTGGGAGAAATCTGGAGAGCTTGAAATTTACTGACCTATTGCCTTATTTCCTCAGATTCAATCTCTACATCTGTAAAATGGTCAGGTTTGTTTGTTTAGGCCTAAAAAAGAGAGCATATTCAAAGCAAACTTTAAAGAGTTATATTCTTTTTCTTCTTATTATTATCATCAACAGTAGTAGTCATAATCATAATGGCAGTCATTGTAGTTGTACTATGTCTATTATTGGCATACTCTCTGATGCTCTATGTTAATTAGTCAGAAATCTGAAAGCTAAAGATATGCGTTTAGTATTATGTCAGTTGTGTGTTGAACTCAGATTATAACTGCCAAGCTAATATGAAGTCCTAAAATCTAAGCAGGAGACCATCCTTGCATAAAATTGCTGGCAATCTCCATAGCCTCCTTTAAGTAAACTCTGGGTTAAAATTTCTAAGGTTTCTATCTAGTTCAGTGACTTCAAAGGTAATTGTCATTCCATTTTATTTTTGTTTTACAAAAATATTTGCCTATCATTTTATGACATCTGTCTTGGTTAGTCCCCCTAAATCTTTTCTTTATGGAGATTGTGATAACAAAAATTCCTTATTTATTTTTTTTTTAATTTTAAGCTTAGTTAAAATATTTTTAAAAAATAGATCATAGAAAAAGGGAAGAAAATGACCAACATAGAAAGGGAAAAAAAAAAAAAAACAAACTTTAAAAACCCATAAAAGTACTATCGCCAACATCAGATATACATTAGTGGAAAACAGGATTATATACAATTTAAGCCAAATGGAAATAAAATCTTAAAAAGTAATTGAATTCTCTAAAGAATGAGAAAACATGCAATCCAAATAATGGACTTGGAAGATAGATCATAAAATGCCAACCTTAAGATTAAAAAAAATCTCCGAGAACTTGGAAAGACAAAAGAATCTAGACACAACATTTCTGGAAAGTATCAAATTTCCCTAAATTGGAGAAAACAACCAATAAAGTACAATTAGCCCATAGACCCCTTATAAGAAAGAACCCGTGATTTAAATTGAAACATTGGACTGAGTGGTTGAAAACATTAAATGCATAGAAACAAAAAGGCTTTTCCTTAACATGATCAACAGTATTTATCTAAAACAAAGAGCAAGAATTATTTGTGATAGGCGCTAAACCTTTGGAACTATCTTTAAAAACAAACCTAAACACACAATAATTAAATTGTGAAACACCACTGATAAGGACAAAATTCTAAAAGCTACCAAGGAATAACAGAGAGGATGATAGTGGACTTTTCTTTTTTGAACTATACCCATTATCACTACTGATACTATGCTTGAAAGTCTGACAATAGCAATAAGAAGAAAAAAGGAAACTGAGGAAATATTGACAAAGAAGAAAAAAAATGTTGCTCTTTTTGTGATAATGAAAGGGAAATTAGAGAGACCTAGAGAATCAGTTATAAATTAAGTAAAACAATAATTCTTAGCACAGTTTCAGAATATAAAATAAATCTACACAAATCATCAACATAGCTGTATTTTAAAGAGTGCTACTTAAATTAATTGCATAATGTGGCACAGTAGATAAAGCATGGACTTAGAGTCTGGAAGACCTGAGTTCAAATCCCAGCCTTAGACATTTACTAGTTGTGTGATTGTAGGCAAGTCACTTAATCTTTGTTTAACTTAGTTTACTCATTTGGAAAAAGGGGATAATAATAACACCTATCTCACAGGGTTGTTGTGAGGATCAAATGAGATAATAATTGTAACAGTGCCTGACACATAGTACAAATTTTATAAATATAAACATTGTATAAATGTTTTCTTCCTCCTCTTTTGCCTTCTTCTTTTGTTCAGATGGGCCTGACACCTTCTAGAATCTCTGGTTACAGATTTGGATCCTCACCCACTTTGTAGTTCCAATTAGGAAACTTCTTTGCCTGAGTCTGATATCAGTAAACAATATGAGGAATATTCCCCCTATATCTGGATCTGATTAAGAATATTTCCTCCCAAATATAGCAAGGAATACCTCCACATAGAGCAGGCATGCAGTGCCAGAACTCAAACTATTTTGAAGGATATTTTGAAGTTCATCAAAAGAACTTTGTGCTAGTAAAAACAACTCTACCAACAGTGCATTAATGTTTCATTTTCCTCACAGGTTACAATTACAAGGTCTCACCTTGTAATTGTCCAGACAACCTGAGTTCTCACTTAGTAATCCTAACAATTAGGAAAGCTGATAGATGTGAAATGTGGTATTTAGAGTTGTTTTAATTTGCATTCTCTAGTCAATAAAGATTTAGAATATTTTTTCATATGACCATGGATAGCTTTAATTTCTTCATCTGAAAACTGCCTCCTTTGACCATTTATCAACTGGAGAATTATTTGTATTCTTATAAATTTGTCTCAATTCTCTATATAGTTGAGAAATGAAGCCATTATCAGAAACACTCAGTATAAAGACTTTATTTTCCTTCTAATGTTGGTTGCATTGGTTTTATTTGGGAAAACCCTTTTTAATTTAATGAATTAAAATTATCCATTTTATATTTCATAATGCTCCCTATCTCTTGGTTGGTCATCAGTTCTTCTCTTCTCTATAGATCTGATAATAAGCTATTCCTTGCTCTCCTAATTTGCTTATGATACCACCCTTTATGTCTAAATCATGTACCTGTTTTGACCTTATCTTGGTACATAGTATGAATTGTTGGTCTATGTCCAGTTTCTACCATGCTGTTTTCTGTTTTCCTTGTATTTCCTTATTAAATAGTGAATTTTTACCCTAGAAACTAGAGTTTTGGGGTTTATCAATCAATAGATTACTACTATAGTTATTTACTATTGTGTCTTGTGTACCCAACCTATTGCACAAATCAACCACTCTATTTCTTAGCCAATACCAAGTAGTTTTGATGATTGTCACTTTATAATAGAATTTTAGATCTGATATGAGTAGGCCATTTTCCTTTGTATTTTTTTCTTCATTAATTCCCTTGATATTCTTGACCTTTTCCAGATGAATTTTATTGTTATTTTTTTCTTTAAAATTTTTAAATGATATTTTATTTTTCTAAACACATGCAAAGATCGTTTTCAACATTCACTTTTACAAAACTTTGTATTCCAATTTTTTCTCCCCCTCCCTAAAATAGCAAACAATCTGATACAGATTAAACATGTGCAATTCTAAACATATTTTCATATTCATCATACTGGGCAAAAAAAAATCTGATTAAAAGGGAAAACAAAATCAAGTAAATAAACAACAATAACAAAAAAGGTGAAAATACTATACTCTGATTCATATTCAGTCTCCATAGTTTTCTTTCTGGATGTGTATGGCACTTTTTATCACAGATCTATTGAAATATCCTTGAATCATGTCATTGCTGAAAAGAGCCAAGTCTGTCACAGTTGATCATCACATAATCTTGTTGTTGCTGTGTACATTTTTTTCTTGGTTCTATTGAGTCCCTCAAAGAACTTAAAGTTTAATAGGGAAGACAATATGGAAACAATTATATATGAAACATATATACAGAATAAATAGGAAATCATTAATAGAGGAAAATTGAGAGGGTAGAACCAAGAAAGTCAAGTTGAAACATCAACTTGGATGAATTCTCTCAACATTCTCCTCTTATTTTAAATATATCAAATTGAATTCTGAAGTGGAAGAACCAACAAAAAGTTGGGTTGAGGCATTTTCCCAGCCCAAGACAACTTAGGAAATCTGCAAGAAAGGTCTGTGATACTGGGGTTTGCACCAGCTTGAAATTCAGCAGCCATAGGATTAGCAATGGACCTTGTAATTGATTATAACAGGGCCAGCAGCAGTCTCAGGAGATTTCAAATTAGAGAAAAATATAAATTACCCTGATCAACAGAAGAGAACTTCAAATGCTTAAATAACAGTTTCTTAAGAAATTAAATAAGCTATAAATGAATTTCCTAAGAAAAAATTCCCAGTATCAAATGGATTTATAGGTGAATTCTGCCAAATATTTAGAGGACAATTAATTCCATTGCCTTATAAACTAACTAAGAAAAGAGACAAAGGAGTAGTCCTAAAAAATTCCTTTTATGACACAAATATGGTTTTGATAACTAAAATAGGGATAGCAATAACAAAATGAAAACTATAACAATATTTAACAAATTCAAACATTATGACCAGGTAAGGTTTATACCCAGAATGTAGGGCTTGTCCAGTATTAAGAAAATTGTCAGAACAATTTATTATATCAATAACATAACCAAAAATCATATAATTACTTCAGTAAATGCAGAACAAACTATTGACAAGATACAATACTTATTCATATTAAAAATACTAAAAAGCACAGTAATAAATGGAATATTTCTTAAAATGATAAAAAGAATCTAATTTACAACTATCAGTATGCTACAAACCTTCCCAGTAATCTCAAGGGTAAAGTAAGATGTCCATATTATCACCACTATTATTCAATTAGCTTTAGCTTTGCTAGCTTTAGCAATTACACACAAAAAAAGAAATCAGATGAATTGGAATAGGCAAAATGAAAACACAATATCACTCTTTGCAGATATTATAGGATACTTAGAGAAATCTTAGAGAATTCAATAAAAATAATTGAAACAATTAGCAACTTTAGCAAAGTTGCAAATTAGGAAATAAACATACATAAATCATGAGCATTTTTTATGCATTGCCATCAAAATCCAGCAAGAGATAGCAAAGAAATCCCATTTATAGTAATTGTAGACAATATAAATTAAACCAATTGTGAGTTACTTATTAGATTTATGAACATGATGAAAAAGGAAGAAATTTGAAAAAATTGAGACACCAATGCATTGTTGGTGGAGTTGTGAACTGGAAAACAGTTTGGAACTATCCCCAAATGGTACCAACCTGTGCATACCCTTTGATCCAGTAATACCACTACTAGGTCTATATCCAAAAGGTATCAAAGAAAAATGAAAAGGACCTATATATACAAAAATATTTATAATATCTCTTTTTGAGTAATAAAGAATTGGAAATTAAGAGGATGCCCATCAATTGGGAAACATCTGAACATTTTTCTTTTTGCTCAAAACAATATTCCAAGACAGTTCCAAAGGACTTGTGATGAAAAATGCTATCCACTTCCATAAAGAAAACTGATGATGTCTGAATGTAGATGGAAAAATAATTTTTTTCACTTTTTTTCCAAATTATTAATACAGAACTATGTTTTGTATGATTTTACATGTTTAATTGCTATCACATTGCTTCCCTTCTCGATAGGAGGGGGGAGTACAAAGGGGAAAATTTTTGAGAATTTAAAAAAAAATGAACATTTATTTAAAATAAAAACAGAAGGCACTGAATTATGCTTTCAGAAAGTTCAACACACAAACCCAAAAGAGAGTGACTCAAAAAATCTACAAAAAACCCTCCTAGAAAAACACTTTTTTTTTTTTTTTGCCACAAACTTAACTAGAATTCCTGAAGAGATGAAGCAAAAATTTGAAAGAAAACTAAATAAATGTATGTTGTTGTTGTGATTGTTTTACATTAAATGAGAGGGCTTGAGCAAAAATTAGAAAAGAAATGAGAGGTATGGAAGAATTGGAAATCAAACTAATAGTTTGGTACAAGGGGTATAAAACTTTGCCCAAACAACAAACTCTCTGAAAATTAAAACAAACCAAATAAAAACCAATGACTTTATGAGACAATAGGAAATAACAAAAGAAAGTCAAAAAGCTTAAGAAAGTAGAAGAAAAGGTAAGGTATCTCATTGCAGAAAACAAACAAACAAAAAACTTACCAGGAAAACAGATTAAAGAGAAAAAAAATTAGATGACTGAACTATCTGAATGGCATTACCAACAAAAGAGCCTAAATTTCTTATTTCAAGAAGTTTTAAAAGAAAACTATCCAGATCTCTTAGAACTTGAGGGCAAAATAGATATAGAATCTCCTGTCACTTTGTGACAGAAACCTCACTATGAAAACTCTCAGAAATATAGCCAAATTCCAAAACTTACAGGTTAAAGAAAAAATATTGGAAGCAGCTAGAAGGAAAACAGTTAAATACTGGAACCACAGTCATGATCAGATAGGATTTATCAGCCACCACTGTAAATGAACAAAGAACTTGGAAGTTTATTTTAGATGGACCTATAGCCAAGAGTAATTTACCCTGTAAAACTGAGTATAATAATACTCAAGGTATATTAGTAATACTGAGGACTTCTAAGCATCCTTGATGAAAACACCAGAGCTGTGTAGAAATTTTGAAGTTCAGATAGAGAAATTAAGGGAAACATAAAAAGAGGAATGAATGAATAATAACGAATAAATGAACAATACAGAAACTAAACAAAGATAAACTGTTCACATTTAGATAGGGAGATGATACATTTGTTTCATTTCGACTTTGTTCTCATCAGGAGTCATAGAAGGAGTTTAATTAGACAGAAGACCTGAAGTGGACACACACACACACACACACACACACACACACACACACACACACACACACAATTTCTTTGAAGAAATACATTTTATTCATTGGGGAAACAGCAAGAAAAGGGGAGAAATTAAAGGGAATATAGATTGAAGTAGGGATTAGTCCCAAACAAAATAAACTATAAAGTTATATAAAAATATTTTTAGCTTTTTTGAAGAGGCAAAGAATGCAAATCCAAGGAGGTATCCATAAATCAGGGAATGCATAAACAAGTTGTGATATATTAATATAATGTATACTATTATTGCAACAAATGGCAAAGAAGTTAGTCTCCACGAAAACTGGAAGGAGTAAAATGAACAGAATCAGAACAGTTTATATAGTGATAACAGTATGGTTAAGTCAAACAGCTGTGGAAAAAAAATTAGGAACTCAGCATAATGATCAGCCACAATAACAAAGGATTAATGATGAAACATGCTATCCTTCTTCTTATAGAAAAGTGAAATATTCAGAGTACAGAATGTGATCATTTTAAAGCCTTTTCTTTTTTTTTTTTTTGATACTTTATTTTTAAATTAATTTTATAATTAAAACTTTTTTTTTTGACAGTACATATGCATCGGTAATTTTTTTACAACATTATCCCTTGCACTCACTTCTGTTCTGAATTTTCCCCTCCTTCCCTCCACCCCCTCCCCTAGATGGCAGGCATTCCCATACATGTTAAATGTGTTATAGTATATCCTAGATACAATATATGTGTGCAGAACCGAATTTCTTGTTGCACAGGAAGAATTGGATTCAAAAGGTAAAAGTAACGTGGGAACAAAAACAAAAATACAAACAGTTGACACTCATTTCCCAGTGTTCCTTCTCTGGGTGTAGCTGCTTCTGTCCATCATTGATCAATTGGAACTGAATTAGATCTTCTCTTTGTTGATCCACTTCCATCAGAATACATCCTCATACAGTATTGTTGTTGAAGTATATAATGATCTCCTGGTTCTGCTCATTTTACTCAGCATCAGTTCATGTAAGTCTCTCCAAGCTCTCCGTATTCATCCTGCTGGTCATTTCTCACAGAACAATAATGCTCCATAACATTCATATACCATTAAAGCATTTTATTTTCAAAACATGATCAATATGGAAATCTATTTTGATTGATCATATATGTTTGAATGGATTTTATTTTTTTGTTAGTTCTCAGTTCAAGAGGGGGAATCTCAGATTGTGGGTGAAGAAGATTTTTATTGATAGAAAAAAGTATATATAATTTTAAAAACAAATTTGTAGGAATGAGGGAGAAATTACCTTCAGATCCCTGAGTGGGGAAGATTTCATGAACAAAAAAGGAATAGAGAGGATTAGAGGAAAAATGGACAATTTTAATAAATTTAAAAGGTTTTTCACAGCTCAGTGGTGTTCTAATGATGAAGAAAACACTTAACTTGATAGAGAGGGAAATCCTTGTAACATTTTTCTTTTATAAAGGTCTCATTTCATAGCAACTAATTCAAATTGGTAAGAATATGAACCATTCTAGAACTGATAAATGATAAATACAAACATGTAGATCCTAAGAAAAAATCCAAGCCAGCTATAGTCATATAAATAAAATGCTCCAAATCACTAATTCTTAGAAAAAATATAAATTCAGGCAACTATGAGATTATATATCTTAAATTGGCAAAGTTGATGAATATGGGAATTAAAACTATGTAGATCTGTACAAAAAAACAGGAACATTGATAGGTTGTTGTTGGAGTTGTGAATTGTTCCAGCTATTCTGAAAATTATTTTGGAGCTATACGCAAAATGTTATTAAACTGTATATGGACTTTTTGTCCAGTGATACCACATTACTAGGTTCACACTCCAGAAATCAAAGAAAGAGGAAAAAGATCTTATATACATTTACTTATATACATATACTTATATGTGTGTGTGTGTGTGTGTGTGTGTGTATGTGTATGTGAAAAAGGGGAAAACTTAAATTGTTAATTAAATACAATAAAATTTAATTTAAAAAGAAAAAAGTAACAGAGAGGAAAATTAAATTACCTAAATAAAAAAATGATTGATGAACTAACAACAAGCAGGGAGGAAATAAAAGTAATCATTAAAAACCACTATACACATTTCTATATCAATCAACCTAAGAATCCAAAAGAAAGTAATAAATGTTTATTAAATCTAAACTATCCAAATTAACATCTTAAGAAACAGAGCTCTAAACCCATCCAGTCTTAGAAAGAGAAATTGAGAAATTCACAAATGAATTAACAAAGAAAAAAAGCCCATGAGTTTAATGGATTTATAAGTTGTTTCTGAATATTTAAAAAAGCAGTTTATACCTGTGCTGATTAGAAAGAGATAAAAATATAGCCTATCAAATTTCTTTTATGAACATAATCCTGATTGTCAAACAACAGAGAGTGAAAACATCAAAAGAGAACTAAAGTTCAAAATAACTAATGAATTATAAATGTAAAAAAATTAAGAAGCATATATAACAGTCATATATAATACATTATATAGATATATAGCAATATATACAAATTATTCATTATGAGCTTGTTGATTTTATGCTAGGAATGCAATGATCCTTTGAAACTAGGAATATTATTGGTATAATTAATCATTATAGTAACCCTACAAAATTCAGATGCAGAAAAAAGCTATTGGAAAAATGGACCTTTCATTTGTTAAAAAAAAAAAAAAATTAAAAAGGGTAATAAGGAGCGTTCCTTAAAATAATCAATATCTAAAACCAAGAACTAGTATTATTTGTGATGGCAAAACACTGGAAGTTGTACTAATAAGATCAGTGTGAAGAAGAGTGCCCATTATCTCCACCATCATTAGACATCATCAGAATTCTAGCTGTAGTCGCCAAAGAAGGAAATTTGATTAGTAAGTTCAGATAAAGAGGAGGCCAAATTATCTCTACTTGTAGATATTATAGTATTTTACTTAGAGAATTCTAAAAAAAAGATTTAAAAATGAGAAAGTAGATTCAATATATAAACTCAGGATAGGAAATCTACAAAAATCATAACTTTGCTATGACAAAAAGCAAATAGGTGAAGGATAACAATTTTCCTGATTATGATTTACTGTTACTATGAACAGCCTGTTTTATGGAGCTCCTTCTTCACTACTTCTCTTTTGGACAGGCCCTGCAACCAAGCAGTGATCTGTGCTCAGAATTTAACAAGATTAAGAAAGAAGCGTCTTTGGCGCATTTAGTTTTGTTTGTTTGTTTTTTAAGGATCCTGAGCTTTTCCCTGAAACAAAAGCCTTCTCTTTTAACACCAGCATTCTTCTTATGATTTCTGGCTCTCCATAGAATATACCATAATTGCTTGTCACCAAGTGGGTAGTGAGAAGCTCATGGTTATCACTAGAAGTGAACTGTGTAGAAGAAGTGGTAAAAAGATGTCATCAAGCCATTTTCTATAATCAGACATGTTTTATGAAATGCTAGTCATAAAACAATACTGATGGACAGTTTATATTAGTAGGCATATGCATACATTAGTATGCATATGACTTAAATAGGTCTACAAGAGAGAAAAGAGGAACTTCTTCATAAGAAGAGGAGCAAAGGAAATTGAAGGAAGATGCTTTGTTTTATTAGTTATATCTCTGGGAAACTTTTTTTTTTTTTTTTTTAAATAACTAACAAGACCGATTTAAAGAACAAGTTCAAATATATCCTAACAGGATGAGAGCCACATCAAACCACTGATTCTCTAACAGTATTCAAATACATGTTAATGTCCTAAGGAGGCTCCTTCTGAAAAAAAATTTTTTTAAAGAATATTAAAAATAATTTCTTTGAAAATAACTGATTTTGAGGAAAGAGGTAAAAAGCTTCATATTTTTCTTCATAAACTGAAACAGAACAAAATCAATGGTAAAATGCTCTCTTCCCTCTCCCTTAAAAAAATCAACTAAGGGAAAAATGTTTTCAATGTTCTGTTTTCCTTTCTCCAGAGCTCTCCACTGAAGTAGAATAACAGGTTGTTCGTGTTAGCTGACACCTCACTAGGACTAGTCAGCCTCCTCCCACCCTTACTTCATAAATAATATAAATATTTCACGAGTATCTGATGTAATTGTTGTTCTGACAAGCTCTTCCTAATTTAAAATGGCTTTTAATGCTATAGAGCCATTTTGATGGCAGCAAGCCATGGGCCTGCCCCTGAGCTCTCTTTTTCATCTCTTTTCCATACCCCTTTTTCTCCCTCTCTCTCAGCCCCTTTTTATTTTCTCACCATACACAGAACTGGTATAAACTCCCTAAGGAGTTTCATGTGTGAATGAGTCTCCTTGGGGTATGTGAGATGAGCCATCATGAGAAGATTTTTTCCTTTATGTGTTGGAAGGAATTATTTGGTCTGGAAATAATGAAGTTATAAGCATTAAAGAATTGCAGGCTGGTGCCCACACACCCTACTACATACATTCCATTAGCATTTTAGCAATGTGGCTGAGATACAGGGCTGTGCATGTAGAAGTAAACACAGCTGCATATATGTATTTCAGTGATTATACATTCAGATAACTTCCTGATGTGTTTAAAAATATACATAGATTATGGGGTTGGAAGTGGGAAGAAAAAAAAGTCCTCTTTGGGTGGTGATTTAAAGGTATGATCAGGCCTGTCTTCATTTAGGGATCTACAAAGTCCCAATATCTTGCTCTTATGACAACTAATATTTGAGCTTGATTCATTTTGTTTAGGTTTTGATCCCTACTAAAATATAAATATTCCCCTGGAAAATTAATCCTATCAATCATTTACATCTTAGTGTGAATTGGTAATTTTCTGACTGAATTCAAACTTCGAATACTTTTTTTTTTCTTATATATTTTTTATAATTCTTGCCTGATCTTCCTCCTTTGGCCTCACTCAATTTAACAATGTACTCCAAATCCCAACAGCTAGTCCAGAGGCTTCAAACATGCCCACCTCCTCCAACCCTCACCATCTTTAAAAGACCTTCACTAGACCCAAGCATCCCCATAATATATCATTCTATATCTTTCCTCTTTCTCTCAAATTCCTTGAAAAAGCTATCTATTCTTGACGTCTTCCCTCGTTTTTTAAATCCTCTGCAATCTGGATTTTAACCTCATTACTCAACTGAAAGTACCTTTTCCAAAGTAATCAGGGATCTCTTAATTGCCAATACTGACAATCTTTTCTCAGTTCTTATCCTTTCTGAATTCTTTATAGAATTTGACACTGCTGGTCATATTTCCCTCTTTTTTATGCTCTCCTTTTTGGGCTTTTATGTATTATGAACTTTTGGTTCTCCTCCTAGCGTTCTAGCTGCTCCTTTTCAGTTTCCTTTACTGAATTATCATCCAAGACATTTTTACTTTGGGTAAGAGTGCCTCAGGACTCTGTTTTGACTTCTCCTCCTATCCCTTAGTACTCTTTCATTTGGTAGCCTTATTAGCTCGTATGGACTTAATTATCATCTCTATGTGATGACTCCCAAACCTTTCTCTCTAGTCTCTCTTAAGCTCCAATGCCCCATCACAACTTACTGGATTTTTTAAAAATGAACAGTTTAAACTCAGCTCCCTGAAAACTGAACTCATTACCTTTCTTTCCAAACCTATTCCTCTAATTTTTTTTCTATTTCTCTCAAGGGAAACACCTACATTTACTATCTTGACACCTCATTCTCTCTCATCCCACATATCTACTCTGTGGCTAGATCTTGCCTTTTTTATTTCCTCATTTCTTTCATCTTCCTCCTTCTCTTTGGCTTTCTTCTGTCAGACACCCTGATTCAGGTGCACTTCTCACCTATTATTCTTTTATAATGGTCTCTGAATCAGTTATCTCTGTCTCAAATCTCTCCTCTCTCTAACCTCCTCACTCAGTTGTTACAGTGATTATCCAAAGTGTAAATCTGGTCATATGGCTCCCTCTACTCAATAAACTCTTGCGTATTCTTATTGACTGTAGGGTGAACTATAAAATCCTCTTTTTGGAATTTAAGGATTCTATCACCTGTCTACAATCTGCCTTTCAACCTTTATTGCACATTCCCTTTCAACACCATATGATTCAGTCAGACTAGCCTTATTTTTTTCTCATACATGACTTGCCATATCCTAACTATGTGTCTTTTTATTGACTTTTTAAAAGGCCCTTCTTCCTCCCCTCTGCCTTTTAGAATCCTTGTTTTCCTTCAATACTTAGCTTATGCTGTTTACTACATGAAGCCTTTTCTGATCTCCTAGATGTTGTTAAACCAAGAAGCATTTATTAAGAGCTAGGTACTGTGCTTAGTGCTAGAAATATAGATGTGAATAAAAAAGAAAGACAGAGACTGTACTTGGAGCTTAGGATACAGATACAGAATCAAAATAGTACCTTATTTCAAAGAGCTTTCACTCCATTGGAGGAAATAATAAATACTTTGGAAATTCAAAGGTAAGACCACAAATTTCCTTTAATATCAAAATTTTAATTTAAAGTTAAATCAAGGACAAATTGATGTCCAGGGTGGGGTTTCAGAAAACAGTTCTGAGATATCATGTTAGGTTTCTTTGTGGTAAGCAGAGAATTCTAGTTCTTCAGATACAGACTGAATGGTTACTCAACTATGATTTCCAGTGGCACAGTACTCTGTTTACTTTTTTCCTTACACCAATGGTATTAAGAAGATGTTCTCTCATTTGGGAAAGAATCAGATCAGAAGACTATGAGGACATCAGAATTCTATAATTCTATAAGAACATAAGTCTGGGGATTATGGTTTATGTTGGGTTAGTTATTGCACATTACTCCAAAGAAATTTCAAAGGAAACAGAAGCAGGACCACACTAGGAAAGAGAAATTATAAGCACATAAATAACTTTTTGGAAGAATCCTTGTGTTCCTGAAGAAGAAAAAGAAAGCCAAAAGCAGGCTTAAATAGCAGGAAAAAAACAGGCTCAAATATGTTTATGAAGATTATGCTACAAAGAGATATTAACTTATAGCCATATCAAATCTTTATGCTCATGGTCTAATTCCTGATTAGTGAGATCTGGACCAGAACATGTAACGTGGAAATATCTGAGAAGATTTTAGGGGCCACAAGAGCTGTCAACTTTCTTTTCCTTCCAGATCTACTTCTGGCTTATCCAACACTCCAAGTTTAGGCAGGGTTAGTGCTGGGTGGTGGTCATCAAGAGCAAATCTGGTAGAAGAGGAATTCTTTCTGCAATGATATTTCAAAAAAGAAAACTAATTTAGTGGAGAGAATCAGAAGACCTCGACGTAAACTGTATTGTTGCATTTTCTAGTTGGCTAAAGTTGGTTGAAATTTTCTCATCTACAAAAATGAAAACAATAATATTCTTGTACTTCTTGCCCCATATGGCAGTTGTGAAGATCAAATGAGAGAATATATGTTTGGATTTGTAAACCATAAAGTGAATACGTAAATGTCAGAAATTATTATGGGCAAATAATATTGAGGAACATTCACAGTAAGTAAAAAGTGAATTAAATATTATAGCCTATGTCCAGAAGAATATGTTGTTGTACTTATTTTATTTACTAGTTGTAAAAAATTATTAAAATAACACTTTTTTCATAGCTTCTGGTAACCAAGTAATATAAATATTTCCATATGGTTTTCACAAAATTTAGCCCTATCTATTATTCTCCCTTACCAAGAGAATGTACTCCATAATCTAATATGGCTTCCCTATTTCTGTCAATTATGACTAATCTTTCAAGAGGAGACTGATTATTCCTTATTTTAACTCTGGTAGAAAATTCCATGTATGTACTGGTTTTTGTTAAAATTAAAACAGAATGAATATATAATATCATGCTATCAGTTTCCTAAACTTGCATTGATTTTTGATGTTCAAATTTCCATTATAATCTGTGTATATTCCTGCCTCAGTTCTTGGCCCCTGTGCAAGGATTATCTACCCACAAGAGTTCCATTTGGGATAGTGGTTTCTGATGGAGCTGTCCTTCTGCAGGCAGAGGACTTGAGACCACCAGCTTATTTTTCCAAACATTTAATCCTTTAGTGCTCTCTAGACACATTTTTTCCAGAATACTTTCCAGAGGGTTTTAAAGGATGTTTCTAAGCTCTTTTAAAAAAATAATAATTGACGCATAGAGGTTGGAGGGGCCAGACTAATATAAATTAGAAGTTGGCAAACAACTATTTGAAACTTCATCCAAAGAGCATTTTCCCCTTCTAACCAAATATTAATGTGCCACACCTTCTTCTTTTTTCCTCTCTACCCTCACTAAAAATTGATCCAGTCCTTTGCATATTTAAGCAATTGGTACAATAAAAGATTACCACCTGACTTTCCAATACCATTGACATTTTCAGTCATGTGTTCCTTGAAATGTTTAATACTCAAAGCTTTTTAAATAATTCTTCTCCTATTTTCGCACCCCCCCCAGCTCAACTTCATTAATATAGCAGTAAAGAAAAGGATGCATTATTTCAAAGATTTTACCTTCACTTTCTCTCTCTTCCTCAGGCCATGTGTTTATACTATGGGATCCCCAATAAACAACAGAGCCCTTTTTCCATGCCAGGAGCCACCAGTTGCCATGTCAACATGGCAGGCTACAGTCCGAGCAGCTGCATCTTTTGTTGTTTTAATGAGTGGGGAAAATTCTGCCAAGCCAACACAGCTTCAGGAAGGTACAGTACATGTGTTCTTTGCTTATTTATGTATTGCAACTAATGCTGGACTCAGAAACCCCAAAATGAATGTTTTTCTAAACTCTAAATAGTTCTTTAGTTAAATTGGAAATTAATCCATTATTAAACTGTCAGATAATGAAATAGGGGACCCCTTGTTACCAGTTAATATTTTATCTAAGTCAGTAGTTGGTTCTGTGTCTTGTGTTATGAGAAATAAGTTGGTTGTCTCTTGGTTTGATGTGGCATCCTCCTATGGGTAGACAACCACAGTTCAGGAACACCAGTATAATAGGCTTATTTAACTGAGGTTGCCAGAGAAGCAAGGTAGTCTTTTTTTTATGTTTAAAGATGCAACTTTTGCTAAATAAGCTTTTTCCCATGCCTCAAGAAATGAAGAAATTAATGAATGAAAGAGTATTTGTTAAGTGCATACTACAATCCAGGCACTATTTTTTTAAATTTTTTGATTATTATTATTATATCTTTTTATTTACAAAACATACACATGGGTAATTTTTTCCAACATTGACCCCTGCAAAACCTTTTGTCCCAAATTTTCCCTTTATTCCCCTAGCTCCCTCCCCTAACTGGCAGGTAGTCCAGTGCATATTAAATATGTTAAAATACATGTTAAAACCAATATATATATATACATATTTATGCAGTTATCTTGCTGCACAAGAAAAATCAGATCAAGAAGGAAGGAAAAGAAAAACTGAGAAAGAAAACAAAATGCAAATAAATAACAACAGAGAAAGTGAGAATGCTGTGTTGTGTTCTACACTGTTCCCATGCTTCTCTCTCTGGGTGTAGATGCTCTCTTCATCACTGCACAAGTGGAACTGATTTAAATCCTGTCGTTGTTGAAGAGAGCCATGTCCATCAGAATTGATCATCATATAGTCTTTTTGTGGCCGTGTATAATGATCTCCTGGTTCTGCTCCTTTCACTTAGCATAAGTTCATGTAAGTCTCTCCAGATCTTTCTGAAATCATCTTGCTGATAGTTTCTTACAGAACAATAATATTCCATAACATTCATATACCATAATTTATTCAGCCATTTCCAATTGATGAGCATCCACTTAGTTTCCATTTCTGGAAACATTTTTGCACATGTGGGTCCCTTTCCCTCCTTTAAGATCTCTTTGGAATATAAGCCCAGTAGTAACATTGCTGGATCAAAGGGTATGCACAGTTTGATAACTTTTTGGGCATAGTTTCAAACTGCTCTCCAGAATGGTTGGAGCCATTCACAACTCCACCAACAATGCATCAATATCCCAGTTTTCCCATATCCCCTCCAACATTCATCATTATCTTTTCCTGTCATCTTAGCCAATCTGAGAGGTGTGTAGTGGTTTTTGAGTGATGTCTTAATTTGCATTTCTCTGATCAATAGTGATTTGGAGCAACTTTTCATGTCACTACAAATAATTTCAATTTCTTCATCTAAAATTATCTATTCATATCCTTTGATCATTCATCAATTGGAGAATGGTTTGAACTATTATAAATTTGAGTCAGTTTTCTATATATTTTAGAAATGAGGCCTTCATCAGATCTTTTGGATGTAAAAATGTTTTCCTAGTTTATTGCTTCCATTCTAATCTTGTCTGCATCAGTTTTGTTTGTACAAAAACTTTTTAGCTTAATATAATCAAAATGATCTATTTTGTGATCCATAATGGTCTCTAGTTCTTCTTTGGTCACAAATTCCTTCCTCCTCCACAAATTTGAGACATAAATTATCCTATGTTCATCTAATTTGTTTATAATATCATTCTTTATGTCTAGATCATGAACCCATTTCGACCTTATCTTGGTGTATACAGTGTTACGTGTGGGTCTATTAGACACTATTCTTTTTTTTTTTTTTTTGAAGATTTTATTTCTGATTTTATTTTTTTATTATAGGTTTTTATTTACAAGATATATGCATAGGTAATTTTTCACCATTGAGAGTTGCAAATCCTTTTTTTTCACACGTCCAGTTATTTTGCTGTACAAAAAGAATTGGATTTTGAAATAGTGTACAATTAGCCTATGAAGGAAATCAAAAATGCAAGTGGACAAAAATAGAGGGATTGGAAATTCTATATAATGGTTCATAGTCATCTCCCAGAGTTCTTTCCCTGGGTGTATCTGGTTCAGTTCATTACTGCTCTATTGGAACTGATTTGGTTCATCTCATTGTTGAAGATGGCCATGTCTATCAGAATTGATCCTTATAGAGTATTGTTGTTGAAGTATATAATGATCTTCTGGTCCTGCTCATTTCACTCAGCATTAGTTTATGTCTCTCCAGGCATTTCTGAAATCATCCTGCTGGTCATTTCTTACAGAACAATAATATTCGATAACATTCATATACCACAATTTATTCAGCCATTCTCTAATTGATGGGCATCTACTCAGTTTCCAGTTTCTGGCCACTACAAAGAGGGCTGCCACAAACATTCTTGCACATATGGGTCCCTTTCCTTTCTTTAAAATCTCTTTGGGATATAAGTATTAGGCACTATTCTTAATGCTGGGAATACTGCTCTTGAGGAACTTGTATGCTAATAGAGGGAGAGACTATCTGTATGGGAGTGATGGCCACAGAATTGAATATTTGGGGTATTTTCTTTTCTTCTGTCTCTGGATCCACCAAATTTGTGGGTTCACAGAATCAGGACTTGAGGCCATCTGGTCTAACCCTCTTAATTTAATATATGGGAACTAAGGCCCAGAGAGATTAAGTGGCTTACTCAAGATCACAAAGAAATTAAATGTCAAAGATAAAATTTGAATGTACTGAATCCCAAGTCTGCGGGTTTTTTTCTTTTAAATTGTAATCAACAAATAAACTTTTCAATATATAAAGTACATGTAATCTGCTAGAAATGTTAATTGTTGCTTTTCAAGTATTAAGTTCACAAAAAATTTCTTCTTCTTTTTCTTTATATATTGAAAAGTTTATTTGTTGATTATAATTTTAAAATATGAATTGAGGAACGATTGAACAAATTATGGTATACAAATGAAATGGACCATTCTTGTGCTATAAGAAATAATGAAAGAAATGATTTCAGGAACATCTGGGGAAATATGAACTGATTCAGAGGTCAATGACAAGAACCAGGAGAACAATTTACAAAATAATGACATGGTAAAGAAAAACAGCTTTGAAAAACAAGAACTTTAGACCTTTTGATTAATGCAGTGACCAACCACAGTTTCTGAGTAGTGGTGTGGAATTGTGCTACCCATCTCCTATAGTTGTGGACTCAAGATGCAGAATAAGACATATATATATATATATATATATATATATATATATATACATATATATATATATATATATATATATACACACATATACATACATATTTTATATAATTAAGTTTTAACAGCTTAAAACTGCAATAAAACTTTAGGGACACTTGTATATTACTGTTAGCATCCATTTCCCCTTTCACCATCATCTTCTACTGATTTGGAAATAGGAAATAGGAGAGGGGACAAAGGAGAATGGATAAGAATGGAGTAAAATACAATTAATAGCTGGAACTGTAGAAGCAGCTAATTGGTGCAATGGATAGAGCCCCAGCCCTAAAGTCAGGAGGACCTGAGTTCAAATTTGGCTTTAGATACTTAATATTTCCTAGCTGTGTGACCCTGGGCAAGTCACTTAATCCCAATTACCTCAGCAGTAAACAAGCAAACAAAAAACCAAACTGTAAATATAAATGGGATTAATCCACCTATAAACAGAAGATTGTAACAAAATCTTTCTTGTAACAAATTGTTAACAAATCTCTCTATTTGAGAATAGAATCCAATAAGAAAAGCACTTGAAATATAAAGATTTATGCAAAGTTAAAATGAGGGATTGGAACAGAATTTCTCCTACTTCAGTTTAACTTAAAGAAGCCAAAGTAGAAATCATGATTTCAGAAAAGGCAAAAGTAAAAATAGACATAGCTAAAATGGAAAAGAAGGGAATTTACATTATGCTTAAAAGTACTATCAATAATTAAATAATATATATATATAATTTATGCATACACATACATACATACACACTTCTTCATAATGCATGATATACCATTGTTCCCCCAAAATATGAATCAAATTATAGGAAGAGACAAAAAACCCATACTATTTGGAAGTTTCAACATAATTCTTTTAGGTACAAACAATTCTAGTGATAAAATAAAAAGAAAAAATGATGAATAATTTTTTAGAAAAATAGACATGATTGAATTCTATTGATGGCTGACTAGGGACAAAAGGGCAGATGCATTTTTCTTGGATTTTTCTTTGCACATTTTAAAAATGTCACCATGTTCTAGAGCAGGGCTTCTTAAACTTCTTAAACTATTTTCCACTCATGAATCCTGATGCCTGAGTGATTTTTAATGTGGCACCAGGTATAGAGATATGTAAATAGATATTCAAATCAAATACTTATTCATTTAATCATAATTTCATAATCCTCACAGTTATGTGACCCCATATGGAGGTTCCCCATATTTTAACCCCAATACTTAACTCCCATGATGTTGAGTTCTAAAACATAAAAAACCTCATAAAGAAATGGGAAAAAGCAATAAATATTAATTGCTTCCTTTACTGACCATAATGCAATAAAATTATAATCAACAAAGAGCACTTAAAGAAAGAATTTAGAGTTTATGGATCTAAATTATTTGCATAGAATATATGGGTCAGAAAACAAATCATAAGAGTAACAACTCAAAGAAATTGGCCACAATTGGCAGATACTGCAAGTTATAAAACACTGGATTTGTAGTTATAAGACCTGAATTCAGAGTCTGCCTCAGCCACTAACTATATGGACCTGAAGCAAATCAATTTCTTCATTACTAACATCATTAAAATGAAGGGATGGGGATAGACTTGAAGGACTCTGCTATCCCTTACAGCTTTAAATTTATAACTAACATATTAATACTTTTGGAATGCAGCACAAGGAGTTTTTCTAGGGAAATTTACATCTCTAAACATTTTTTATCAACCAGATTAAAAAAAAGAACAGATCAATGAATAAAATAGAAAAGTAAAAGATTAAAAATTTCAACCAAGCACAACAGTAGATATCATTAAAATTAATGAACAGATAAGCAAAATTGAAAGCAAAAGTTAAAATATTAAATTGATAAGTAGATCTAGGAATTTTTTGTTTAAAAAATAACAAAAGTGAATTAAATGGATAAGCCAAAAATCTGATCAGAAGAAATGAAGAAAACCAAATTGCCAATGTTGAAAATGAAGATAATTCATAAAATGAGAAGCAAATAAAGCAGATTATTAGAATATAAAACTAACAAACTTGGAGAACAAAGAGATAAAACATTTATGGCCTCTTCCAAATGGAAACACTAGAGAATATAAATTATCATCATATGTCCTTTAAAACAATAGAATGTTGATTAAAGAGCAGAGAACTTATAAATAAATGTTAAAAAGCAGAAATTCTAAACACATGCATACCATAATGTGATAATAATTAGGATGATCAAAGTGGGGAGCACAAGCAAAATTCACAAACCTAAATGAAGACTTCATAATAAAGTCACAAGTAATAAATTAGAGAACAAATCATAGAAATCCTAATAATTTCATGAAATGCAATGATAATCATAAGACAACATACTATAATTCCTGGAAGGCAATTAATATAGTCCTTAAAAATTATGTCCTTAAAAACTTATATTAATAAAGACAAAGAGATTTAATGAGTTGAATATTTACTTTAAAATAAGTCAACAGATCAACTTAAGATAATCACAAATATATAAATGTTAAAATTATAGAACACATATTGATTGCTTGAAAATATAGAAAATTAAAAAGAACATAGAATGGAAAACAAAATTAGTGGCTGATTCTTTAAAAAAAAAAAGGTTTAAAAATTGATAACCATTTAGTCAACCTGAATTTAAAGATGAAAGAAAATTGAATTAATATTTAAAAAAAACCCAACTCAAACAATATGCAGGGCAGCTAGGAAGTGCAGTGGACAGAATACTGGACTTAGAATCAGGAATCAGGAATCAGGAACACGGGAAACCTCACCCGGCCCGGACACGGAAAGGATTGACAGATTGATAGCTCTTTCTCGATTCTGTGTTCAGGAATCAGAAAATCATTTTCCATGTGTTCAAATCTAGCCTCAAATTCTCACTTAGTTTTATGACCCTGGGCACTTTGCCTCACTTCTCCGATCTGTAAAATGATTGGAAGAAGGAAATGGCAAACCACTTCATTGTCTTTGCCAAGGAAACCCCAAAAAGTGTCACAGAGTTAGACATAACTGAAACAACTCGATAACAACAACTACATTTTGTTATATGCTAGTCAGACTGAGAATGCAAAAGAAAGAGAGGATTTCCTACAAAAAATATGTAATGTCCAAATTGATTCTCTTATATAATCTGTTCTCATTTATTTCATTGCTAGACATCTATTCATAAGATGAGAAATCAAGTCCTATATCCACTCAAAACATTCATAGCAGCACTTTTGGTAGTAACAAAGCTCTACAAACAAATCATATATGCCCATCATTTGGGAAGTGTTGTTAAACAAATTGTAGTATATGAATATAATTTAATATTTCTCTGCTATAGAAAATGAAGAATAAATGAATGTAAAAGGAATCACAGGAAGACTTATGTGAACTGATACAAAGTGAAGTAAGCAGAACCAAGAAAACATATAAACAATGACTACAAAAACAAATCAAAATAGTCATAAACACTTGAAATTGAATTGCTTCAAAATTTATAAAAAGATTTGTCCCATAAAGATGTAAGACCCACTTCTTTGCAGAGTTGAAAGACTATGGGTCTAGAATACTATGTATGATTAAAGTCTT